>NW_017309672.1:0-6353 GCF_000935625.1 Nanorana parkeri | reverse complement strand
CACTCTCAGGTGGGCTGTTTGGTATATCAGGTGGGCTCTTGCAAGTGTCATAACTAGCAATCGCCGACCACAAAACAAAACTTTGCTATGGGGCCCTGTGATTTCTAGTTACGCTCCTGATTCGCCGGTTATACATTTTGGACCAGACAACAACAAGATGAGGACTGACCATGGTACCAGACTATGATAGTCTATAAGATTAATGTTCATGCCATGTCTCAAGCTTAACAAAGGAGAAATAACTATTCACCATCATATTTTTTTTCTTTTCAAGTTATGAATAGAGTTCACATTGAAAATTACCTATTACACAGTACATAGTATTGTTATTTGATAGGATTATTATAACCAATAATATAATTTGTATTATCATTATTGCATAAGTTATCTAAATACTTGCTTAATTAAGTAATTTTGTTTTTATACTGCAAAATGTAACATATATATCTTATATATATATTAATAGGTTTTACTTATTGACATACAGTATACTATACAATATGATATTATTTACATCACAAATTTTTATATTGATTATATTATTATGTCTGTAGCATGAAGAACTTAAAGTAACCAAACTCTCAGTACACATTACCTTATCCTCAGTGTATGTAAAAAGATATATTTTTTCTTTATTTCTATGCCTCATTATTTCAAGGAGATAGATGTTTGTATAATGTCTGGAAACAGACAAGTAATTAGCTATCTCTTAAATTGATGCTTATTCACTCAGCTCAGGTCAAAAGGTCATCTCATGAGATGTTACGGAAGTTTTAAAGAAAAATACCAAAATTATTCCTAGACCAATACTGCCTTATTTAGTTAATTTCAGGTAACTGTGGGTAAAAGTTAGGAGAAAATTAAGATAGGTGATGATGTCATAGTAGTGATACGATTAAATTTCCCCTCCCAAGGTTTTGGGTGATAAAAGTTAGGAGAAAGTTGAGAACCAAAGAACTGAACAAAGAAAGGAACTTCGGAGAGGTCACGTCTTCCCCATTATTTGACGCGATATCGTCCCTTGTATGCACATTTAGATTATTTTTTACGTAAATGCAATGTATACCTTTGCATTTATCTGTAAACAATTTGTGCTAGCCATATATATCTGATTAAACCATTTAGTCTAAACATCTGGTTATATAGTATTAGCATGGGAATTGAATTGGATTTAGCTGCAGTAAAAATCATCTCTATTTCAATTCTTGGACCTTAATTTGTTTAAGCTAATTTCAAATTCTAGTCAATGGTTTAGTCCATGATATACAAGAATAAAGTATCTTAGTGGATATTTGTTTACTTTCACCTCAGATAGATTTTACATTAATTAGCTAGTCCTGTGCTTAAAATCTAACATATTACATCATGCACATTAAGGACTGTGAGTTTTAAATGTCTGTTTGGTGGGAGAGGTCACATGTTAAATATGCACATTCTTTTGTTGTCACTTCATACTAAGCGTTTCATTCGCTGCATTTTCTAGATACAAGCTTCTGTTTTAATAATATTTGGAATTATATCCTGTGGTTTTAAACTTCATAACATTATACTTGCAGAATACAAAAACAAAAATAGAGAAATGGGGCTTTAAAAGTGTCATCTATCAAATGCAAGGAGACCCAGTTCAAAATTGCACATACAAGTTGAAAACTGGACACATCATAGATCTACTGAACATTTATGGATGAATTTATTTATGCAATTATATAAAGAGATATTTAAGGAGATATATGTTAATAAGTTATTGTCATATATACAGTATGTATCTATATGTGATCCAGGGAGGTTTTGTACCATTCAATGATATCACAAATCTGTCATCTTTGTTAAGTATTTTAATAAAGAATATATATATTTTTATACATTAAGCGACTTGTATGTGCAATTTTGAACTGGGTCTCCTTGCATTTGATAGATGACACTTTTAAAGCCCCATTTCTCTATTTTTGTTTTTGTATTCTGTATACTTGGGGGTGTGGTGTCCTAGTTCGTGTGGTGATTCGCAATTTTGTGTACATTATACTTGCAGAGATCATTGCATTGCTAGTTTGATTCCTATTATTTATTGTCACCAATTATATTTTTGATTGTGATTTTGCACTGATTTTATAGTTAATGATATATAAATTTTTGCACATGATAGTTTTTATTTCATCTTCAAATTAGCGCATACAAAGAACTCAGGTTATCAGCTAATGTATGAACATTAGTGGCGAATCTCCTTAACCACTTCCCGTCATTGAAAGACGGCCGGATGGGAGTCTCCTGGATGCGGGTGGGCGTCTTTAGATTCCTTCGTGCCCGCTCTCGTGCGCCCCCTGGCGCGCACGAGCGGGAACCTGCCAGGATTTTAAACGGCCAGCGATGGCCGTTTACATACAAGCGGTCCGGCGTCTGTAAAGGCACCCGAACGCTTGTATGATCGCCGTCGCTGTCCCCGCCGCCGCGATCCTGGGCGTCCATCCGTCCCGGGCGATGTGGCTCTGTTCACTGAGAACAGAGGGAAATCAGTCCGCGATCTCCCTCCGCTCTCCTCCCGGTCTCTGAATGCAGGAAGTGATTTATATTACATCACTTCCGCATTCCTCTGTCACTCTCCGGTACAGAAACTGGAGAGAAGCTGATGAAGCAGATCTGTGCTTCATCAGCTTCTCTGGGGGTCCCTAGGTGACATTAGGGGTCTTAGAGACCCCTGATGTCTCCAAAAAGGGGACCTGTAACTGTAATTTGTTATCACATAGGAGCACCTTTTGTGATAACAATAAAGTTAAGTGTAAAAAAAAAAGTTAAAAAAAAAAATGCTCACAACATTTTTTACAAGTCCCCCACCCCCACATAGATGCGCAAAAATGCGATATCTTTGATGAGCAGCAGGATAAAACCTCACCACCCTCACCAAGCAATAGGGAAGGAGATTTAGACTGCCTTATGCCCATCTGTCCAACGCTGTTCATCCGTGGAAAAAAAGATACTATGCACTATGAAAACAAATTATTTATCTAATTGCTACATGTGGTTGCCTTGAGACAAAACTTAAAGTGCTGGGGGTTAGAATGAAGACCTAGTGAAGAGACAAAGGCATAATAATATATGAGTAGTTGGTTCCAGGCTGCCCAACACCCCCTGGACACCCCCTTTGTTCCACAGTGATGTGACTTCTGAACCTTAGTAACAGAGACACCATACTTTATCAGACCAGGAAAAAAGGCCAGCTCTGCATAGGAAATGCTCAAGTCTCCCTATACCCTAACTTTTCTACAACTATTTGCAAACTGTGGGCACAGTTTTCCACTGCTAAACAAAAGCTGCAAAATCTCAGCCTACAATACTGTATGTAGTGTCATTTCCAGTAAAACTGCAGGTAATTTTTCATGGGAGTACCAACTTCTTCACTTCTCCTGGAATTAAATTCTCCCTCATCGATAGCTATAGCCGGGTGCCAGTTTTCCCACCTGAAGCTTAAAGCCATGGGTGCTCCTTATCGTTCGCCATGGGGTTCACAGCATACCAGTCTATCTGCTTTACTACCTGCTTATGGGAATTCGTAGCACGTGAAACGTGAAATTTTCTACCACTCTTCCTTTTAGTCCCATGTTTCCCACTGTTAGTTATGGTTTTTGGTCTAGACCAGTTGGGGTATGTGTTGGGCAGCAGAGTTCATGCTGCCCAGTTGTTGATTGCTTTTAGTCTCATGTGTGATAATTTTTTTGTTCCAATGCTGTGTATAAATGTGTCTGTGCATGTGTTGTTTTGCTCGTTGGCACTTAAATTCTGTTGTTTAATGGTTTCCACATATGCAGTTATGAACCACAAGGCTTACCCAGATGCCTGTCAGCATGTCATATGAATATCAATGTCTAAGGTTATAATTATTATTAATATTATAATTATTATACAGGATTTATAAAGTGCCAACAGTTTGCGCAGCGCTTCACAATATAAGGAAGACATTACAATCACAATGTATTTAATGAATGTGCATTGCTAGGGTTTACCAGTGGGTTAAATAAACCTATTAGGGTATTGTGTCAGTGCTTTCTTAGTTAATGTGAATGTGTATTTAATCTCTCATCTATGATGTCAGTGAACCACCCGTTTACTTTCCTAGTGGCAACTAGTGTTATAAAGTGCAATGCCTCCAATCAGTGCTCATGTGCAATGAATATACATATATATTAAGTTAAATGGATAAATTGCATATATTCTAGATCAAAACATTCACCAATCTCTAACCTCAGTATAATAAATACAAGTGGTGAATTACCAGCGGTGTCCCATAAGTCGGCGGTTAACGTCAATTATAAAAAGAACTTCCTCATGGTGTCGTAGGTATAAACATTTATTAAAATTAAGTACAAACTTACAGTTAGAAACGAAGAAATCGGCAAGTCACAGGCGGCGTGCAGATAGCCTGTATTTCCGTATTGTGCGTGGTACTGAGTTAGATAGCCCCGCCCCGCCGCGTTTCATCATAGGTGACGTCCTCAGGGGGATTGCAGGTCTAACTTTCAATATCACATGTTGACTTTTTATACTAGATGCTTAGGTCAATATCACCACTAGATGTCCTCAGTAGGGATGTCCCGATACCACTTTTTCAGGACCAAGTACATGTACTTCCCCTCATGTACTTGCCGATGCCAATTACCGATACTTTTTATTAAAGGGGCAGGTGTCTTTTTTTTAAAACAATACAGACTAATGATTTTAGGCCAATTTCTTTATGATTATGGATAACTTTAATTTAAGACTGTTTTAGAACAATAAAACATTTGCATTTGCTTTCACACAGTTGTCATGAAACTACAAATCCGATCATGCATCTGCCTCTGGGATCATTTAACCTATTCATGTTAGCAGGGGAGAATTGTAACTGCGGTTTACTGCAGTGTACTGAAGTGTGTGCTATGGATCATTTAACCTGGTACACACTTCCAGTACACTGCAGTAATAGAGTTACAATTCTGCCCTGCTAACATGAATAGGTTAAATGATCCATAGTACAACTACATGTTATGTACTATGGATCATGATTTAACCTTGCTGGTGAGGTCGTAGTCGGCGCTGTGCGGGAGAGCAACGGCGAGTCAAGCTAGTCCGATGGGGGAGCTCCAGGTGGGGTCCTAATTTAGCTGGCCGGCGACTACCCAGAGGTGCCTCGCGTGTCTGTGTCCTCTGGGCAGTCGCCATCCAGCTAAATTAGGACCCCACCTGGAGCTCCTCCGACCGGACCAGTGCTGACTTACCAAGGCTCTGTAACGCTTATTAATTAAATTTTCAGTATCAATAACTTACACTTTATACATGCAACTCATCTGCGTATAACGGGCTAACATCAGGATCGGATTGATTCGCTATAAATGCCCCAGTCTGTAGGTTACACAGGGAAAGTAATGGGATCACTATTTTATCTGTATTTTTTCATACGGGTAATGTCACAACAAAAAAACAAAAAAAAGTCAATGCCTGTCTGCCTTTCTATGCAAAGTAACACAAGAGAAGAGTTCGTAGTAATGCAAGTGTCACGATACTTGCGGTTGGTTGTGTTGCCACATTTAGGGTACCCTTTCGAGGTTTGACTGAGAGTCCTGGAACGCAAGAGGATCCTATGTGATTACTGGCAAGCTTCTACTGGTACTCTTTGTCTTAAGGTACACTGTCCCTTTAAGATAAGCAGGAGTCCGACGTCCAGGGTGAATTGTTTAGTAGTTAGAAGCAGTCAGCTGAGAATTCAGTGGGAGGATTGGAAACAATAGGATACGGTCTCTGGTATCACAGTCTGCAAGGCTGACATGCAAGGACCGATCAGTGTGGAGGAGGCAGAGCAGCAAGTAAAGCTGTCAGTGAGAGGGAAGAGCAGAGCGGTGACTCATACTCTCCAACCGAAGGAGACAGCCGACAGGGGAAATTATCAGCATCTGAACTTATTACTGAGACCCCGGCCATTTCAAATCCCGCGGCTTTATTCTGACAGCTAGTGACGAGTGGCAGCGTGACGCTGAGGAAGTGGGTGGTGCCGAACGCCACTCTGGGATCGTGGACGGGTAAGTATGTTACATGCAGCCTGAAGGTAAATATTTTTTTTTTTAAAATAGCGCAAGCTTCGGTGCTTTGTATCGGGGCATTTTGACAAGTACAAGTACTTGTCAAAATGCCCTGTATCGGTCCCGATACCAATGCTAGTACCGGTATCGGGACATCCCTAGTCCTCTGAGATGTGAAGTATCTCAAAACCTTTCCTGGATCCCCCCGACACCAAGAGAAGGAGTCGAGATATAAAACCTCTAACTAATTTTGGGGGCGTGTCCTGGTCATGGCGGAGTGAACACGCATCTTCTCTCTGCTCTCCCGAT
>NW_017309671.1:50770-52843 GCF_000935625.1 Nanorana parkeri | reverse complement strand
GGTACAGGTAATATACAGGGGTACGGGTGATATACAGGGGTACAGGCAATGTACAGGGTACAGGTACTCCTAGAATGAGATCCTAATAGGTTGGAATTGATGGACTAATGTCTTTATTCAACCTCAAATACTATGTAACTGTGTAACAGATATATGTGCCTCCATTGTCTGTATAGGGAATGGGTTATCCTCTGTGATTGGATTACATGCTTTTGTAAAAAAAAGGGCCTAGCAATCCTTCGAACTGTTTATAGAATCGGGCTGTAAACCCATCTGGGCCAGGTGCCTTATCGTTCTGTAGTGTGGAGATCGCCTCTTTTATTTCTTTTTCTAGGAATGGCGAGCTCAGCATTTCACCCTTCCTCAATGTTCAGCGTCGGCAGATTTGCCTCCTTCTATATATTTCCTCACTTTGTTTACAAAATTATCCCTCGTCATTTCCGTATATTTACCTCGCAGTGCATATAGGGATGCGTAGTATTTTTGAAAAGCTTCTAGTATCGAGGATGGCGAATGCTGCATGTTCCCCCCTCCATCTTTAATTCGCACTATTTTAGTGTTTGATGTCCTTGGGTGTATTTTCCTAGCCAGTAACTTTCCACTTTTACCTCCCTCCTCATAAAATCTTTGTTTTCTAGACTTGTGCGCCGTCAAAAAATTTGTTCCGTTTCGTTTCGTTCCGTTTCGTAATATCCATTATTTCGTAATTCGTATCCGAAACTCAAATCGGACAAAATACGGATTTGCGTTAGTTTCGGCACATTTCCGTAACTGTACGAACATTCGTTATGAAGTTAAAAAGCAAAAATACCTTTGTTAATATTGGAGTCGATGTGGTAGTTGTTGTTTTTGTATCCGAAATACGAATTCCGTTAACGGATTGCGGATCCGAATTTCGTATTTCGGACTTAAGAAAAAACTACCATCAACTCCAATATAAATGTACTTTGCTTTTTACCTTCAATATATAACGAATGTTCGTAACGGAACGAAAATACGTCAACGGAATTTCGTATTTCCTGCCTGTGTATTGTAATGCGACTCTCAGCAGCAGCGGATCCGCATTTCGTATTTCGTATTAAAAAAAAAATCTTGTCATATTGTTCAACCTCATTTACAGGGGTAATATTAGTTCACGTTTCAAAGAAATTCGGATACGAAATTCGTTACCGCAATTTCGTAATTCGGAAACTGGCAATTCGGATTTCGTATGCTTCCGGATTTACGAATTTCAGGAAAATTCGTACGAATTTCCATTCGTAACGAAACAAATCGCTTTTTTTGTTGTCTATTGTTTTCCTTTATCTCTGGCTATCGGCGATTGTTGGTCCAGAATATTGCGATTGTCCCTTCTTACCTCCCTCAGTTGAGTGGAGGTTTTTATTGTCGCATTTGCTTTATTCATCACCTCCAATTCGTTTAATTTCACCAACAGTCCCTTTAATATGCCCGCCCTTTCTTTCTTTAATCTGGCACCATGCTTGATCAATATTCCCCTTATAACACATTTTATTGCCTCCCATTGAATAGGGTTTGATGTGGTATCTTCTTGATGATCTTTCATGAAATTTTCAATAGTGGTTTTTATTTCTTCTTGACATACTATATTTTTTAACAAGTTATCATTTAGTCTCCAATTTCCCATATTTCTATACATATCTTCAATTTTTAATGATACACATAACCAGGGCTCGAAAATCCACTCGTCAGCTCGTCTGTGACGAGCAGACAGTGGAGCCCGACGAGCAGCTTCCGGGCCGGCCGCTGTAATTACACGGCCGGCCGGGAGCTTTACAGTCAAGCGATCAATCGCTTGTGTCAGAAGCTGTCACTGCCGTTGCCGGTCCCGAGATCCGCTGTGCCCGATGCGGCCGGGACCGGCACGGCTCTGTGACAGGAGATCAAAGGGAGTTCAGTACACGAACTCCCTTTGATCTCCTCTCAGTCCCCGAATGCAGGAAGTGATGTATATTACATCACTTCCTGCATTCAGTGTCACTCTCCAGCTAGAGAAGCTGATGAAGCCGATCTCTGCCTCATCAGCTTCTCTGGGGGTCCCTAGGTGACTTTAGG
>NW_017309671.1:32460-48715 GCF_000935625.1 Nanorana parkeri | reverse complement strand
CTGATAACACTAAACTGATGAGCAGTAAAAGCATTTTAATCGTCGCGGATGGGCGCTTTTTGCGATTTTGCGGGCGCACGCAATTTTAAGGCTTGACATTTTTTGTGTCTATTTACACGACGGGACCCCGACTTTTATGTTGTACTAAAAATATGGGTAAGAATAAATGTTTTATAACATAGGGAAACTTTTTTTTTTTACATTTATGTGACCGTTTCCTGACCGTTCAAAATGTGACATGTAGTATTTTTCTGTTGTAACCTGTAATGGACTGCACACGTGAGAACTGTAGCCCATAAAACACATAGGGATACATTGGGATTTTTTAGTGCAGGAGCGTACGGATCAGGTCAGCACAGAAAACGGACGTCGTGTGAACAGGCCCTAAACAGTAGTCCTGTGTGCTGGGTGTGATTTTCAGTATCTGGTCCTATTCTATATCTATGGACACTGCACTGTAGCACTTCTCTTGTCCTCGATGCTGGGTTTAATCAGAGCCGTAGCTAGCTCCTTTTGCGCCTGAGGCAAGAACAGAAAATTGTGCCCCCTGTTGGGGGGGCTTTAGGGGAGATATTAGGGGTCTAAACATGCCCCTGACATTTCCCTTTTGAAATAGAAAAAGAGATTGAGGACGCAAAGTCCTCTGCCCATACAGGTGGAGGAGAGAAAAGGGGATCCGAGGAGAAGCTGGAGCCCGCTCCTCTTCTCCCTGCTGAGCCGCAGCTGTGTTGGCTGCCTGGCGCCCCTGTTGCCAATGGCGTCCTGTGCTCACCTTGGCAAAAGGGGCAAGGGGGCGCAGCCAGGCCGGCCCTGGCTGCACCCCCTCTCTGCTGCGCCTGAGGCGAGTGCCTCACTCGCCCCATGGTAGCTACAGCCCTGGTGTATCCAGACATGGTCTATACGGCTATATGAATTATGCACCAAAGAGTGATATGCAAAATCTTTTGTCATGGGGTTCAATATTCGCCATCCGTCCACCAATCTCATATTATCCATTTTATTTTTAAGTTTTTTTTGAGGCCCCTCCCATTGTGTGTGGTTTCCCAGTAGTGTCCAATTGATTATCGAATATTAAATTCATATCTCCCATTACTATATTTGGGCCCACTCCAAATTGTTGAAATCTGTTAAGTGTCCATATCCAAAACTTGTGCTGTCCCTTATTTGGTGCATATATGTTCGCAAGTGAGTATATTTGATTAATATAAGAACATTGCAGAAATATATATCTCCCTTTTTCGTCTATAAATGTGTCCTTTACATCTAACTGTGCATTTTTGTGAATCCCTATTGATACCCCCCTTTGCTTTCTTATCCGGGTTTGTGCTGTGAATCCATGTTGTGTAATTTTTATCCTTAATAACCGGATTTACCCCTGTTTTAAAGTGTGTCTCCTGTAAACATAGAATATCCACTCTTTTCTTGTGAAAATGATACAAAACCTGAGATCGTTTTTCTGGCACATTGAATCCTCTTACATTAAATGTTACCGCTGTTAAAGGAGAACTATGAGGCGGGTGCATTTCATTCACCTCATAGTTCGAGCCGACCTGTGACAAAGAGACTGTCACAGGTCGGCTCAGTAGATCGGGAGGCGAGAGAACACATACCGGCGTTCGCTCACCTCTCGATCCTGTCACGGCTCTCTGCCGTGACAAGGGAGGGGCTGGATTCCCCCCTCCCATCCTCCAGCGCTGACTGGCGGAACGGACGGGGGAGGGTACAGCTGGCTCTGCCTCTAGATAGGCAGAGCCAGCTGTCACTCACGCAGCTGGGCGGATCTCGACGTCGATGTCGGGATCCGCTCCGGCGTCTCAGTATATAGGGAGCTGTAGCTCGCGGTATACTGAGCTTAGGGTGACGGGAGGACGCTAGTTTGTGTCCTCCCGTGACCCTTCGTAGAACTATGGGGGAAAAGCACTGACCCCATAGTTCTCCTTTAACTTATTCATTAAAATTTTACTTGTCGCCCCGGATATAGTATGCATAAGACTTGTATATTACATTCAAACTTCCATTCTTTACTTTCACAGTGACATTCATCTCCATATATACACCTTTATTATATTCTTGCATGTAGGACGTTTTCCCTAACCTCCTACACATATCGTGTTTGGGGCTGGATAAATGTTAATGGAAACTTCATGCCGTTTTACTAAAGGTCTACTTTGTACTGTTCCAAAACCACATTTAAAAAGGCAAATTTAAACCCCCTCTCCACACTGAAGATATACAGGTGAAACTTGATTAGAATATCGTGCAAAGTTCATTTATTTCACTAATGCAACTTAAAAGGTGAAACTAATATATGAGAGAGACTCATTACATGCAAAGCAAGATAGTTCAAGCCGTGATTTGTCATAATTGTGATGATTATGGCTTACAGCTCATGAAAACCCAGATCCACAATCTCAGAGAATGAGATTACATGCAATCAATAAAACAAGGATTGTACATAGAACAATATCGGACCTCTGAAAAGTACAAGCATGCCTATGTACTCAGTACTTGGTTTGGGCCCCTTTTGCAGCAATTACTGCCATTACTTTTGCACGATATTCTAATTATTCGAGTTTCACCTGTATATATATTTTTGCATTGGTACATGTCCCCCCATGGCAGTGCTGAGCTACCCATTGCATTTTTAACGCCGGCTTGCAAATTAGGGCAGAAAACAAATATATGATATAGAGCAGGGGGCGCCCACAATTTGTGGTGTTAAGATCTACTTTATATGACCAGCTCAATGAGATTTACCAACAAATGGCACCGCAACACCAACAAAACGCAGGGTAGGGGTGATTGTGATGAACGCACTGTACTATTATGAATGGTCCCTTAGTTAGACCTAACACTCTTATCAGGAGGTAAACTATGGGACTATTACCTGTAATAAAAAAAACAACGCTCACAGTCCCGTTAGGTGAGGGCACAGTCCTGTTAGGTGAGGGCACATGGCTGCAGCACACAATGCACCCTCCCTCTGATAAAGACCACCACTCACCCTGCCTAGGCCTGTGTAGGGGGGGGGCCATGGTTCAAATCCTGGCCAGGTCACCATCTGCAAGGAGTTTGCATGATACACCCTGTGCTTGCGGGAGGACACTCCACGCCCCCAAAAGACATTCTGGAAGGTAAATTGACTCCTCTAAAATTGGCATTGTGTATGCATGCGAGATAGGGATCTTAGATTGTAAGCTCCTCGAGGGCAGGGACTGAAGTGAATGTGCAACTATGTAAAAGCGCCACGTAAATTGTCGGCGCTCTATAAATAAAATGCAATGTCAATCTTTGCAGACCATTGCCTCACCTCACTACACTGACTCACTCATGGAGCACAAACTTCCAGAGGTCTAGATCACCATGTAATTGTAAGATATCCAAACTTGACCAGTATTACTACCACCCCAAGAAGGAAAGATCAAATTTATGCTGCGATACAAACAAAGCAAAGTATGTTTAGTTAGGATCATCAATATTGCAAATCCACTACATTGAAGAGTCACTATCGGACCAGATCCTCTGCCTTGTAGATGGGCTCTCTACCTAGGCACACCAGCCATGTTGGCAGAGACTGCCATTGAAAGCCTACACAGTATTCCCTAGAAAGGATAATGTGCACCCTATAGGCCTCATCCCAACTGGTTAAAACAGTTAAACACCAGCTTCTGGTGAAGGGGATATGCCCCCCCCCCCTCCCCCCAATCTTCAGTCATCATGGACAACTGGCCGATGGGTATAGAGCAGTGGTTCTCAACCTTCCTAGGGCCGGGACCCCTTGGTAACATTTGCCAAGTTCTGGTCACCCCCAAAGGTAAAAGTGAGGGATGACGCGGCTGCTGCAGCGACATCTGGAGGCGTGGCAGGAGAACTGACACTGCTGCGCTAGGAGAGAGCTGAGGAGGACTCTCACCTTGCACAGAGACCCCACAGGTTGAGAACCACTGCTATAGGCAAAGACCGGACCGGGCTCTGGAGCTGGAACTAGAAGAATTGGATTTAAAGTGTGTGGCTATATAACGTATGAGGTACATACTCCGCAGTACTGTCACTGATAGGGATGGGCTCAGGTGTGTTCGCAGCTCCACGTGCCGAGCCCGCCAGGAAGCTGACAGCGCCAATCACAGGCGCTGAGACATTGCACGACCTCTGCAGCTGCGGACCGGGAAAATGGAATGCATAGCTAGGTGTGTTTTTTTACATATTTTTTTGCTTGCATACATATTGCACCCGCCCTCTGCTGCTGTCAATCACTAGAAGGGGACCTGGTGGAGAACTTCAGGTCCCCCTCTGCTGATTGGCAGCATCAGAGGGAGGGTGCAATAGCTAGTTTGCTATTGGCTTTTGCAAAGTGAAATAGCCAATAGGAATCTAGCTATGCATTCCTATGGTGGTTTTTTTTTTTCTGACTAGGCGACCCCTGGCAAATCGTCATTCGACCCCCGAGGGGGTCCCGACCCACAGGTTGAGAACCACTGGTATAGAGCTTTCATGTAAAAGACCAAAACCATTAAAGTTCCTGTGTTCAGCTACATAAACAAAAACCCTAGAAATTGATAAAGATGAATTTTTTTTCTTTATTAGGTTGTGTTTGTTAACTCACAATAAGGACACATCCCTTGAAGTTGGAGCACTAACATGTGCCCAGTGCCATTAGGAGCACATTGGAAGGGACCTTTGCTGCACACACTTCAAATACAGGCCGGGACTCTCTCCTAGCTGAGGCTTCATGACTGCAATGGCATTACAGCAGAATGGGATCTTAGACCTGAATGAAGAGTTTTTTCCCCCAGAAGAAGATCCATAAAAGAGTTCACCAGCTCTCATGCCGTTTCAGCATCCTCCTCTTCAGCATAACACCGGTAGGACTTTCCCAGGAGGGGCTTCAGCATTTCATTCCTCTGGCCCCTTCTCTTGGCAGCACACCGGGCAGCAACAAATATTACAGCCACAAGAACCAAGGCCACAATGACCGCTATTATTGTAATCTCTTCATTTTTTAATGGAAGCCCTAAAAAGGAGATAAGAAAAGTCAGCAAGCATTTTTCCAAACATTGCAATCACAAAGTCATCAAGTCTTGGGTTCTACAGTTCTCCCAACCCCAAGAATGCTCACTTGACAGCAAAGGCCCACCGGTCAACATGTAGAGTCATCTACCAAAAAAGTTGGCCCTATCTGGCCAGTTCACCCACCCAAAGCACTGGCTAATGAGATGTAAAAACAGCTGGAGATCCTTATAGATATCATTGACCAAATCTGGTCATGACTGACAGACTGAACCGTCACTGGGGCTGCTGGCAGGAGCTAGCCTCCTTCCTACCAACTATGGACCTACTACTATGGAGACCCCCTCCTTGGACCTCTTGGGGTTACATGGAACCATTCTCCTAGGTGCATGTGTGGAGTGACTATACTGCATGTTTCCCCTGGCATTACATTTAAGTGACCTTGTGTTCATTATAGGCAGCAGGATGTCTGGAGGGGCCATTGTTTAGGGGGATGGGATCAAGCTTGTATCCAATTAAGGACATTCATTTCAAAGAGTCTGTGCTTAAGGAATTCCAATGCGGCAACCGGCTGTCTGGTACAGGAAGGGGGTGCACAACCACTGCCCTTACTTTGCTGGCTACATACCTATATAGGGTAGAAATACCTAATAGAAATGGGATGTTGGACACGTTGGCTAATGTCCTGCCCAGCTAGGTGGGATGCTAGCCAGAGCAACCTAGGTGACAAATAGCTGGGCAGGGGGGGATGGGTTTGGCTCTTACACAACCAACCTGGGACACTCTGGGCAGAAAGTGGATGGCAAGCACACTGCAAACATTTTGCAGCAGAGCGGCAATGGCACTTTGCCTGCCACCCCCCTACATGACCCAAAGCCATGCCACCTGAGGCAATAGCCTCAAGATGGCTCATTAAGAGAATGGCCTTGCCTGTAGCTGCATTTTACCCAAAAAAAATTTGGGTTGGACACACAGTAAAGGGTACAAACCGATTCAGATTCTTTCACATCAAAAATGACGTATTGGCCGATTTGCTGACAGTGCAGGGTTGAGAAGGAACCCAATATTGTCGGTCCTACCCTTCCAATATTTCTAATTTAACCCTACTGTTATCACAAATACAGTGAGCCCTCTTGGATCTTCTTTGACTACAGAACAATTATTACCCATGGTTGGAAAGGGATACAGATCTTCTCTATGGAGCCTCTTAACCTGGATAAGATTATACCGCTTGTAAGCCCCAGTTCTGTGACCACCAAGAGCCCATCTCCCTGTTGGCCAACATCTGCCATGTAGTTGCTGGTTTTCCCATAGTACAGACAAGCAGACATTATATTACACATTTACACTTACTAGGCCACTGAATTTCATACATGTAACCCAGGTTCTCAGGCGCCGTTACAAACATTTCCCTGTTGGGCACTGGGGGCCAGAAAGGAACCATATTGTGTTGTCTATTGTGGCCAATAGGAGCATTTTCCAGCGGATACTGAGTAGAATCTGGAGAAAACCAAAAAGGAGGTCCTATAGTTAGAGCTACCGACTTGGTACAAAGTGAAGAGTATACATTGCAGGTCATCCATGTGCTTTTATACGTTTATGAGACCGCAAAAGTTCCATGACGAAGACTGGACATTAGCAGTAGCAGTCCATGTGCACAGATCATACATACAACCTCTAGGATAGTGTAAGAAAACTCCGGGCTCCTCAGCTGTGGTGAAAATACAAATCCCATCATACATCCGCTTCTGAAAATCATGCCTGTGGCTGCAAGTCTTGGAATCTCTAATGGAAATTGGTGCAACCACAGCTGGAAGGCTGACCTTTGCCTACCTCTGCTCTTGTATATAACAAGGCCAACAGAACACAAAGCAGTGAAGGAACACAATTTGCTCAGCACACAATTCAGTTTTTGTAGAACATGGGCAAAGTTTTAGACTTCGTAACCTGCAGAAGCATCTCCAGAAAGTCTGCAGCTCCACTACTACAAGTATGGAGGAGCCATTGCTCAATATTATACCCTTTACCCCTACAGATCGTACCTGCATTGTGTCTTCTCAGCCATTCATCAAACACAGCATCTGTGAACGTGTGCAGCAACACGAAGATTGGGTCGTTTGGAGATAAGTGGGTCTGTCCTCCTGTACCGTTCAGGAACAAGTGAGCAAGGTTATGGAGGCTTCGCACGGTTGGGTTGTACTGTCCAGATGGCTCGCTGTATCCTGGGGAATAAAGAGCTCAACATTAATACATGATTATTACCTCCCTCAGATGCCCTATAGTAAAGGTCTATGAACCACATTGGACATTCCCTTGCTCTATAACCATTCCTTTCAGTTGCCATAACTCAAAGAACGTTTGTACATATGGACAACAGTGACTTCACCGGCAGTGTTAGAGCCACCTGGGGGGTGTACCGTACCTTCTATTGCATTTCGGAAGCTTTCAGAAGAATTTGAGAAGAACGGTGCCGTGTCAAACAGGTTCACTTCCAGACAGAGCAAAACCTCTTCCATTTCGGGAAGTCTTTGCACCATGGGCCGTGCCACATTCCCTGCAGGATTTCTCCTGATCGGGCCTCCAGATGTACCTGTAGATTATAAGATTTAAGGATTAAGATTCACTTACTTCAGGACTATGCTGCATTAGGCACGTTCACCTTCCCATCAGAGCCAACCATGAACATTTACTCACTGTTGCAGATCGTTCCTAGGCTCTCATAATCCTCCACATGTTCACAGACAATTCTCCACTGAGAGAAGATTGAATTGGGGCTCAGCAGGTTCTGTCCAAAATTGCTCCTCGAACCCATCAGATCGTCAGTGCAAATATCACACTTGTTCCCACCAATGGCAAAATTCCAGTAAGGCAGAGCAAACGTTGGATCTTTCAGAAGGTTCTGAAACATGAAAACGCAAAAGAGCGAGCATTAGCGCCACCACGATTAAAAAACCTACTCTTTGCCAATAATGCCCTTAAGGCCACCAATTGTAGCCAATGTCACTCATCCCCATTAGAGAGACCACCACTGAAATGAAAAATAAGCCGAATGAGATACATGCAGCAAGCACTTGTAGTGCTCAGCCCCGAAGGAGCCGCTGGATCTTCAGCTGCCCTCACTAGCATTTATTGTCCACCTCAGAACGTGATGGGGGCTACACTCATTACTAAAATTAGATTTGGGTGGACCTACCAGACATGGCAAGACAGCACATTGCTGCACAAGTTGGTCACTGCACATACTTAAAGCCCAACACTAAAAACAAAATAATTTTAGGCTTGTAGTAGGAAAGATTTCTCACTTCCTATCCTGGTGAGGAAACAAGGAGACCTCCTCAATGAGGACACAGAAGATTGGTTCGGTTTTACTGCTGCCCAACACTTTCTCACTCTAGGTTGTAGAAACGTTATTACCTTCTGCCTTGGTGACCACCAAAAGCAGGAACATGTCAGTCCTAACAGAAACAAATCTGACATATGTCACCTTAACTTTCTCTGCCCCCCCACTCAAAAAGTGAAGTTTTAAGGGTCTTTTACCTGAATATCCCTTTCAAGCTGCAGCACATGGAACCTGTGCCAGGTGAGGAAGGCAGGCCCTTCATGAGAGAAGTCTATACCTCCAGCACTGCCCTGGCCCGCACCCAGGAAGGTTTTGCTGACGCTGTAGTAGTGAGTCCAGACGAAGTAGTCATAAATGGAAATGTTCTCGAAATTGGTAGTGTTGCTTTCTGGATCAACAAGCTGATTGTAGTGTCTGGTGGCAATGACATAGTCCGGGTGCACGGTGTTCTTTGCAAGGTCCAGCGCATGAATAAAACGCTGGCGCTCTGAACCATTCAGGTCCATAATATTTCTTCTTGCTAGAAAAGAAAGAAAAGCTTCAGATGTCAGATGTCCCATGCTGTATATTGGAGGCACACAAACCATTTCCTGGAAGTCAGATGTGAATGTCAAATGTTCATAGAAAATCTTAGGGGGGGTCACAACGCTTAGGGTCAACCTGTGCAGATCACAAGAGGAGTTCTAGCTTTTACCTTAGTACCAAGTAGTGCTTAAGACTTCTGAAGGTCAGCTTGGTAGTCTGAGGAAACCTCCAGCAGCAGCCATTTAAAGTGATCATGATGGGGCCAAACACCACAAGAGGTTATATACTTACCTTCTGGTGCCCAACCCTTCAAAATTTGCTGCAATGCCAATTTCTATCCCCCTTACGATCCAGGCCTGTTCAATACATCGCTCCCCCGGTTCCTCTCACCAGCTCATACATCCTGTAGCAACATACAGATCAGTGGGAGGAAACTACAGGGTGCGGAAGTCCATATTGAACACACCTGAAGATGTTGGTGTCAAACATTTGACCACAAGAAGAGGAACCTATGATTGTCTACCTGCTCCATTGTATGTTCTCCAACACTGATGGCTGTCTCCACTAGAGTGCAATGCAGATGTACCAAGCACACACCAGTCCAGTCAAATTTCAGTGGATAAGACCAATAGAAGATTGATTGGTTGCCAGGGACAGCATGGCCTTCAATTAGTGCCATTGGTCCGAGTATCACTTATCCTAGTGCCCATGCCTGTATTGTGTGAGCCATGTTAGTTGGGAAAGGAAAGTCCCCTACTGGGTATAATGCCATGGAGTTAATCTGTGCTTTGAACTAGCACCACTCCGTGTAACTAATGTACACCTCAAGCTCTGACAGATATAATGGGCACAGCGGGTGTACAGACCCGGGAACTCAGCACAGGGATGGTGGGGGCCCCTCATAATGGGCACAGCGGGTGTACAGACCCGGGAACTCAGCACAGGGATGGTGGGAGCTCCTCATAATGGGCAATGGGTTTCACTTGAAGTAAAGGTGGCAACCGTAATCCTCAGTACAATGCAGGCTATTCTGTAACAACAAATCTTGGACATATACTGGTTGTGATTTCACCGGAGTGACTTCTGGAGATGCCAGACATGGAGCGGCTTGGTGCAGCGAAGGCTCCGGGTTGTCAGGATTCCATTCATATCATGTGACTTAGGACGCAGAGATAAAACTGAATCCAATACATTTTCCTTTCAGGTATTCGTAGCTCTGTATCCTGTGACGGTGGGGAATGGACACATTCCGATGTCTGCTCAGCAAATCTCATCCAAAGGTAATACTGAGCGTGTCCAGCAGAGGGCGATGTTCAGCCAAAGGATAACTAACTCCAATACAGAGCTGGAAGAGGTTCTGGGCATCTGCGGAATGCCGAACACAAGCACACAGACACAAATATTGTCACACGAATATGAATAGAGGGGAAATCTTCCAATGGGAACACTTGTTCTGACAACTGAAAGAGAATTTCTCATCACTTCCTGTTGTATCACCAGGACAAGACGTGAGCAGAGACAGCCAAAAAACAGATATAGGTTCTAAACAATTTTTTTTTTTTTTGGGGGGGAGGGGGTCGGTTGAGGGGAAAATGGGCCTCTGCTAAGGCCAGGAAGATAGGAAAGTGGCTAGAAAAGCCCCGTCATAAAGCTTGCTCAGTCTGGTCTCAGCTTACAGGAACACATTGAAGAATTGCTGTTCTCAGCTTAGAGACACATCCTTGGCCCATGAGAGGAGCTGACGCTATTTGTTTATTTGAGTGGAGGGGATTGTTGTCACTGTTTGGGTATCTTGTAACCCCCTAACCCACTTTCCCTTGGACTATGAACCAAATAAACCTGAAAGCAAAGATTGATGGATTATATGTTGGTCTTTCGTTAACCTCTGGTGAGTCAGGGACTGGTTTGGAGAAGCTGTAGACCACTTGACCAATAGCAAGGCTAGAAGGGCTCCTAAGGGGGTCGTCGCTACACATGAAAACACTTATTGTAGAACTTGACACCTTATGCCTGAAATCCCTTTAGAAAGTAAAGCTCCAGGTCCAGAGTGGCATGTTGGTATCACCCTGACACCTGACCTTGGTGTTGTCTCTTGGACTCTCTGTATGTCTGAGACTGAATGGTCTCTGGTGTAACTCTGGGATCATCAGATGTAGGTCCAGCATGTTGTGTTGGTGTCACCCTGCTATCTGATCTAGGATCCTCAGATGTAAGTCCAGAATTGTGCTTGTATTTTATTTAGAAGTTGTCTCCTGCACCCTCTGTATGTCTGGCTGTAACTTAGTGGTCTCTGGAGTCACTCTGGAATCTTCAGATGTAGGTCCAGGATTGTGTTTTGGTGTCACTCTGCCATCTGATCTAGGAATGATCTCTTGGACTTTCTGTAGGTGTGAGACTATTGGCCTCTGGAGTCACTCTGGGATTTTCAGATGTAAGTCCAGAATTGTGTTTGTGTCCCATGGTATTTGATCTAGGAGTTGTCTCCTGCACCCTCTGTAGGTCTGGCTGGGACTGAGTGGTCTCTGGAGTCACTCTGGAATCTTCAGATGTAGGTCCAGGCTTGTGTTTTAGTGTCACCCTGATATCTGATCTAGGAGTTGTCTCCTGGACTGTGTAGGTGTGAGACTGGATGGTCTCTAGGAGTCACCCTGGGATCTTCAGATGTAGGTTCAGGGTGGTGCTTTGGTGTCACTCTGCTATCTGATCTAGGAGTTGTCTCCTGGACTGTGTAGGTGTGAGACTGGATGGTCTCTAGGAGTCACCCTGGGATCTTCAGATGTAGGTCCAGGGTGGTGCTTTGGTGTCACTCTGCTATCTGATCTAGGAATCATCTCTTGCACTTCCTGTAGATGAGGGTCTGGTGGCCTCTAGAGTGACTATGGAATTTTCAGATGTTTGTCCAGAATTGTGCTTGTGTCACCATGATATTTGATATAGGGGTTGTCTCCTGCACCCTCTGTAGGTCTGGATGGGACTGGGTGGTCTCTGGAGTCACTCCGTCCATATGCGACATCGCCGAGAGCACTTGTAAACGAACAATCGGCTAGTTTGTGCTCTGTGTCCTCCCCTCTGGTACCTCATCCTTCTTCTCCTCCTGTCCGTATATCCCCCCATCCTCCCCTCTACTTTATTTTATCATCTTTTCCTTTGATTTATATGTACCCACTGGTCGTAGTTTCCTCACACACTCCGCTCTATAGACTTCTATGTAACTACTAGAAGGTCCTAATTCACAGAGCTGAAAAGTTTCAATAGGGGAACAGGGGAGAGTTCCCCCTCAACCCCAACCCTAAGGAACATGGAATCTAACTGTGGGCTGGCTGTCTTGTCTTACACCAGGAGTCTGATTGTACTGTAGGCCTACAGGCTACTCAGCAGCTGGCCGCACATGATCGTGGTTGATCTTGAGGCTGAGCATGGACCTGGAATGGCTCCACCTAATGGGCAGGAAGCTGGTTGAGAAGGGAGCCCTTGATGAGCAACAGCGGAACTGTTGTAATTGACCTAGAGAGGAGTAGACAACACCCCCAACAGCACTGTATACATCAGACCGAGGAACCAAAGCATCATTCTTAAAATGTCCACTAGAGGTGGTTAGGAACCAAGCTAGACATAGACTACTAGAAGGTACTAATTCACAGAGCTGAAAAGTTTCAATAGGGGAACAGGGGGGAGTTCCCCCTCAACCCCAACCCTAACCCTAAGGAACATGGAATCTATTCTGGGCTGGCTGTCTTGTTTTACACCAGGAGTCTGATTGTACTGTAGGCCTACAGGCTACTCAGCAGCTGGCCGCACATGATCGTGGTTGATCTTGAGGCTGAGCATGGACCTGGAATGGCTCCACCTAATGGGCAGGAAGCTGGTTGAGAAGGGAGCCCTTGATGAGCAACAGCGGAACTGTTGTAATTGACCTAGAGAGGAGTAGACAACACCCCCAACAGCACTGTATACATCAGACCGAGGAACCAAAGCATCATTCTTATAATGTCCACTAGAGGTGGTTAGGAACCAAGCTGGACATAGACTACTAGAAGGTCCTAATTCACAGAGCTGAAAAGTTTCAATAGGGGAACAGGGGGGAGTTCCCCCTCAACCCCAACCCTAACCCTAAGGAACATGGAATCTAATTCTGGGTCATTAAATCTAAACGGATGCAAACATAAAAATATAATCCTATATACAGGTGAAACTGGAATAATTAGAATATCGTGCAAAGTTCATTTATTTCACTAATGCAACTTATGCGGTGAAACTAATATATGAGAGAGACTCATTACATGCAAAGCGAGATAATTCAAGCCGTGATTTGTCATCATTGTGATGATTATGGCTTACAGCTCATGAAAACCCCAAGAACCCCAAATCCACAACCTCAGAAAAGTAGATTATTACATGCAATCAATAAAACAAGGATTGTACATAGAACAATATCGGACCTCTGAAAAGTACAAGCATGCGTATGTACTCAGTACTTGGTTTGGACCCCTTTTGCAGCACTTACTGCCATTACTTTTGCACGATATTCTAATTATTCGAGTTTCACCTGTAAATATATCCATCCTTCTCTCTATCATTGTCTCTATTCATCCATCCTCCATTCTATCCTTCCATTCATCCATCCTTCTATCCATCATCAATCCATCCATCCTTCTCTCTATCCCTCCATTCATCCATCCTTCTATCCATCATCCATTCATCCTTCCTTCTCTCTATCCATCCATCCAACTTTTTCTCTATCCTTCCCTCCCTCCCTCCAGCTATCCATCCATCCTTCTCTCTATTTCTCCATCTATTCCTTCATCCATCCATCCATTTTTTTATTTATCCTTTCATCCATTCTTCTCTCCATCCATCCTTCCTTCTCTCTATCGTTCCATCCATCCTTCTCTCTATCATTGTCTCTATTCATCCATCCTTCCTTCTATCCTTCCATTCATCCATCCTTCTATCCATCATCAATCCATCCATCCTTCTCTTTATCATCCATCCTTCTCTCTATCATTCATCCATCCTTCTCTCTATCATTGTCTCTATTCATCCATCCTTCCTTCTATCCTTCCATTCATCCTTCTCTCTATCCCTCCATTCATCCATCCTTCTATCCATCATCAATCCATCCATCCTTCTCTCTATCCATCCATCCACCTTTTTCTCTATCCTTCCATTCATCCTTCTCTCTACCCCCCCTCCCTCCCTCCAGCTATCCATCCATCCATCCATCCTTCTCTCTATTTCTCCATCTATTCCTTCATCCATCCATCCATCCATCCATTTTTTTATTTATCCTTTCATCCATTCTTCTCTCCATCCATCCATCCTTCTCTTCATCCATCTCTCTCTATCCCTCCATCCATCCACCTTTTTTTCTATCCTTTCATCTTTCCTTCTCTCTATTCCGCCATCTATCAATCATTTTCTCTATCCTTTCATCCATTCTTCTCTCCATCCATCCTTCCTTCGTTCCATCCATCCTTCCTTCCTTCCTTCCTTCCTTCCTTCCTTCCATCCATCCTTCCTTCCTTCCATCCTTCCTTCCTTCCTTCCTTCTCTCCATCCATCCATCCATCCTTCCTTCCTTCCTTCCTTCCTTCTCTCCATCCATCAGGAGGAGTGCAAAGCAAGACCTTGCTTGAGTGAATTAAACATGTATGTCTAGGGGGTACAACATGAACTCTTCCTGCTAACATAGCACCCGGTTTGCTCGTCCCAGCAGTGGCGAAACTACCAGGGTCGTGGGGCCAGGAAGGAAGAACGGGCCCTTGGTAAGACATCCCCCGAAAATAAGACCTAGTGTCTTATTTCGTGCAAAAAAAAAAAATAAGACACTGTCTTATTTTCGGGGAAACACGGTAAGTACTTTCCATTATAGAACACAGACCAGAACACGGCTGAATTTGGAACGGACGATATTCTATTCCATGTTCTATAATGGCATTGTATTGCTAGGAAACTACAAGTCGGCAGTTCAGCTGGGACTTGTAGTTCCCTGTGTGATAGAAGGCTGTTTTAATTAATTCCTCATGAAAGTCCTAGTAATACAATGTCCTTATAGAAACATAGAACAGAATATAGTTGATGTGCTGTTTGTCTTCTGCTTTGACCTCCGGAGGGTCTTTTCTGACTGCTGGCCTAATGGTAGACTTAGTTCTGTTTTAGGCAAGGACGATTGGGTGAGGAGAGTTTTGCCGAGTAGAGTAGAGAACCTTCCTAGTCCTAGTTCTTCTACCGGTGTGTGGCCAGCTCTATTATATGACCTCGCAGAGTCACATCATGAGCCTCCCATACAGTGGCGTCACAAGGGGGTTGCGTGGTGACTCAACGGAACCTTCATTACTTTCCAAATAACATGGTGCACACAATTCAATCTAGGATAGACAACCCTCAGTACTGAGCATGGAATCATTAATATGCCACATGTACTGGATTCCGCCCAACCAGTGGCATCAGTGAGCTGGGCGGGATGTCGGACAGAGACGGACCCAGAGGCAGCACTGTGGTAGCAACCCCCGCATCCCGTAATGAGCTTCCCCCGCCAGCACACACCCATCCTGTAACAAGCATCCACCATCAGTTCCCCCGCCCACGTTAACCAGCATGCACTACCAGCACCTCCCCCCAGTCATGAGAATCTACCACCAGCACCTTTGGTAACCACTCTACCACCAGCACACACACACACTCCCACCGGTAATGAGCATCCACTGCCAGCATCCCCCAGTAAGGACCTTGCACTGCCTGCACCTCCCCCCAGTAACGAGAATCTACCACCAGCACACCCCCCGTAACAAGAATCCACTACCAGCTTCCCTCAGTAAGGACCTTGCACTACCAGCACACCTTGCACTTCCCACCCAGTAATGAGAATCTACCACCAGCACACCCACCCCACCTAGGGTTGCCACCTGTCCAGGATTCACCCGGACAGTTCGGGTTTTGAATGCTCTGTCTGGGTTTAATGGCAGCAGAAACCCGGACACAAGATGTCAGGCAGACAGGAGCAACCAAAATTAAGATAGGGGCTACTAGAGTGTTCGGGTTTCGCTTGAAGAAAAGGTGGCAACCCTAACCCCACCCCCGTAACAACAATCCACTACCAGCATCCTCCAGTAAGGAGCTTCCACTGCCTGCACCCCCAGTAATGAGCATTCACCACCAGCACCCCCTCACCCCAGGCCTCAGGCGGCAAAAGGTGTAGGGGCACCCCTGGGTACCCTAGTATTCTAGAACCAGCAGCCAGTATGACCCAGGTGGAGAAGGAGAGAAAAGGAAAGCAACAACAGAGGGAAGAAGCAAAAAATAAGACATTGTAAAAGACATTTGCAATATATACCAAACCGTCCAAATGGACAGGAAGCGAAGGGAGTGGGGTGGGAGGAGCTT
>NW_017309671.1:30548-32443 GCF_000935625.1 Nanorana parkeri | reverse complement strand
GAAATGACCATATAATTACATGAAACACGTGAAAGAAATAACATCTTACCGGACAACCTAACATAAAATGATCACCATGGTAGCCCACAACAAACAGATAGTGAACATATCTCCATAGGATCATACCCTAGGTCGTAACCATTCCTTTATAAAATTACACAGAGCTTATTTTGTTTCACCAAGAAGGAGGCGGTTGGAGAGGTCACCCCCTTCCATTCCAATGAAAGTTGCAATATATGATAAACACAACGCAAGAGCAGGTTCCCCTAGGTACAATTACCCCGGGGGAGTCTAACTCATTACCTGCTAAGAGTGATAAGACATGAGGGGCAAAATACTCAGGCAGCAGTAAAGCTAATGTAGCTTGGGACAGTAAAGAGGTCACCCTTATCATCGAGTGCCCAGCATTGAACCTCAAGGACTCGTTAGGGAGCCATTTAACGTTCAGATATACATTGTCAATAGAACAAATGAAGGTGCAGTGGTGTAGCTGCCCCCATGGAACTCAGCTGGGCCAAGCACACCTCCAAGCATGAGAGAAAACAGGATAACAGGTGAGGAACAGGGCAAGACGAGTAAGAAAAAAGCAGGAGTGCCTCCCAAAGATATCCAGTAAAAGATCAGCTGGCCCCGAGTAATCATATATAAGGTCCACAGTGGTATAAATCTATCGGCACTGTACAAAGTGGAGGTCAGGGTGGATCCAAGAGCATGGGACCTTCTCGCAGTCTCGCTGGTCGGGTCACTCGAATACGCTTTTCTTCTCCTGCACTGGGTTCAGTCAAAGGTTGCGTTGACTGGATGGCGGTTGCAAAGATTCCTTCTGTAAGGGGGCCTCAGCTCCAGAACAGTCAGGGGGTCACATACTTCGTCTGGCGTCAATGCAACACAGGCCCTTCCTTCATTAACAAAAGTTTACATGGGAAGCCCCACCTCTAGGTGATATCCTGAGAACGGAGGACATCAAGGAATTGTCTCAGGTCTCTGAATAGTGGTAGGAGACAGGTCAGCATAAATCTGGTACCAATGTCCCTGGAACAGCACCTCTTTACTCCTTTACTCCCCCTAGCTGCAGTCATATTGGTTTCCTTGGTTCTGTAGGATTTACATTTTACAGTTATGTCTCTTGGGGGACCATCCCAATTCCAACCTTTCAATAGGTTTAGAAGAGGTTAACTCCTGAAAGAGTGCTGTGATTGTAGAGGTAATATCCTCAATGGACTCTGGTAGACCTCTAATTCTCGCCAAGCGTTACCTCGCCAAGCACGGTTTTCCAAGTCTTCCGATCTATTTAAAGCACATGTAATGTTGATGGTTGCCGTTTCCAGCTCTTTTTCCTGGTAATCCACCACTGTTTTCACATCATCCATATTTCACTCTAACAGGTCAGTGTGTGTGCGCCATCCTGGAAAAGTGCGGTTTCTGTGACCGAGTCTGTCGTTGCTCTCTAGGTCCCTGTGCGCCGGGCACCGCGCTCCTTTCATGTCCAAACAGATCCCCTGAGTCACCGGGTAGATAGTGGTGTAAGAGCATGAGCAGATCACTCTACGGGGGCTGGATGTCGCAGATAACATTTAGACAGAGGCCATCTTGCTCGTCTGCTCACCAGTGGTCCCGGAGGTGTCTCTTCTTAACCATTCAGTGCTTTTATATTGCCATAAATCATTTCCCAACATGCTGCATTTTACTGTTCTCTGGATGGATTGCAGAGAATGATGCATCAATATATACCTCTGAAGTCTATATATCTCTCTGGAGTCTACATCTCTCTCTGGAGTCTATATCTCTCTCTGGAGTCTACATCTCTCTCTGGAGTCTACATCTCTCTCTGGAGTCTACATCTCTCTCTGGAGTCTACATCTCTCTCTGGAGTCTACATCTCTCTCTGGAGTCTA
>NW_017309671.1:13498-30103 GCF_000935625.1 Nanorana parkeri | reverse complement strand
TCTCTGGTTTCTATCTCTCTGTCTGGAGTCTATATCTCTCTCTGGAGTCTATATATCTCTCTAGAGTCTACATCACTCTCTAGTCTACATCTCTCTCTGGAGTCTATATCTCTCTCTGGAGTCTATATCTCTCTTTGGAGTCTATATCACTCTCTGGAGTCTATATATCTCTCTAGAGTCTACATCACTCTCTAGTCTACATCTCTCTCTGGAGTCTATATCTCTCTCTGGAGTCTATATCTCTCTCTGGAGTCTACATCACTCTCTGGAGTCTATATCTCTCTCTGGAGTCTACATCACTCTCTGGAGTCTATATCTCTCTCTGGAGTCTACATCACTCTCTGGAGTCTATATCTCTCTCTGGAGTCTACATCACTCTCTGGAGTCTATATCTCTCTCTGGAGTCTACATCACTCTCTGGAGTCTATATCTCTCTCTGGAGTCTACATCACTCTCTGGAGTCTATATCTCTCTCTGGAGTCTACATCACTCTCTGGAGTCTATATCTCTCTCTGGAGTCTACATCACTCTCTGGAGTCTATATCTCTCTCTGGAGTCTACATCACTCTCTGGAGTCTATATCTCTCTCTGGAGTCTACATCACTCTCTGGAGTCTATATCTCTCTCTGGAGTCTACATCACTCTCTGGAGTCTATATCTCTCTCTGGAGTCTACATCACTCTCTGGAGTCTATATCTCTCTCTGGAGTCTACATCACTCTCTGGAGTCTATATCTCTCTCTGGAGTCTACATCACTCTCTGGAGTCTATATCTCTCTCTGGAGTCTACATCACTCTCTGGAGTCTATATCTCTCTCTGGAGTCTACATCACTCTCTGGAGTCTATATCTCTCTCTGGAGTCTACATCACTCTCTGGAGTCTATATCTCTCTCTGGAGTCTACATCACTCTCTGGAGTCTATATCTCTCTCTGGAGTCTACATCACTCTCTGGAGTCTATATCTCTCTCTGGAGTCTACATCACTCTCTGGAGTCTATATCTCTCTCTGGAGTCTACATCACTCTCTGGAGTCTATATCTCTCTCTGGAGTCTACATCACTCTCTGGAGTCTATATCTCTCTCTGGAGTCTACATCACTCTCTGGAGTCTATATCTCTCTCTGGAGTCTACATCACTCTCTGGAGTCTATATCTCTCTCTGGAGTCTACATCTCTCTCTGGAGTCTGAATCTCTCTCTGGAGTCTGAATCTCTCTCTGGAGTCTATATATCTCTCTAGAGTCTACATCACTCTCTAGTCTACATCTCTCTCTGGAGTCTATATCTCTCTCTGGAGTCTATATCTCTCTCTGGAGTCTATATCTCTCTCTGGAGTCTATATATCGCTCTAGAGTCTACATCACTCTCTAGTCTACATCTCTCTCTCTGGAGTCTATATATCTCTCCGGAGTCTACATCTCGCTCTGGAGTCTATATATCTCTCTGGAGTCTACATCTCTCTCTGGAGTCTACATCACTCTCTGGAGTCTATATATCTCTCTAGAGTCTACATCACTCTCTGAAGTCTACATCACTCTCTGAAGTCTACATCTCTCTCTGGAGTCTACATCACTCTCTGGAGTCTATATCTCTCTCTGGAGTCTACATCTCTCTCTGAAGTCTACATCTCTCTCTGGAGTCTACATCTCTCTCTGGAGTCTATATCTCTCTCTGGAGTCTATATCTCTCTCTTCAGCCAGTGGTGCCAGCAAGAACTCTTGCCAGTGGCTCAGGTCACAGAACAGATAGCCAATGGATGGTATCCTGCTTGCCCAAATGCTGGATTTACAATGGTTGGGTTGGTTGTGTCACGTACGGCGGCCCGTTGTACAGGTGAGGGAGTTGAAATGATTAAATTCTCTTTATTTTATTAGATTATTGTCCGGAATCGTCCCATGCATTATCTGTGTCCTCTGTATAAGGATTCCTAGGAATACGAGTCTCAGCCTCGCCCTGTGTAGGAGTGTACAGAACCCGTCACACTGGTTAAGGAGTGTCAGAGACTTTCACTTCCCTCTTCTGCTGTCATCGATGGCGTCTGGTAATCTGAATGAGAAGGTGGAATGTTCCGTCTGTCTGAACACTTATACAGATCCTGTAATGCTGAGATGTGGACACAACTTCTGCCGGGATTGTATTGGTCGTGTGCTGGATACACAGGAGGGGTCTGGAGGATATTCCTGTCCTGAATGCTGAGATAAGTTCCAGAAGCGGCCTGGACTGCAGAGGAATATAACACTGCGTAACATAAAGGAAAATTTCCTGTCTGCTCAGCCAGATCAGGAGGAGTCCGGGGTCCTCTGTACTCAGTGTTATCACACTCCTGTACTTGCTGTGAAATCCTGTCTGCATTGTGAAGCTTCTCTGTGTGACAACCACCTGAGAGTCCACAGCAAGGCACCAGAACACGTCTTATGTGACCTCACCACTTCCCTGGAGAGCAGGAAATGCTCCGTCCATAAGAAGATCCTGGAGTATTACTGCGCTGAGGACTCTGCCTGTATCTGTGTGTCCTACCGCTTGGCTGGAGAACATCGAGGACATCAGGTGGAGAGTCTGGATGAGGCCTCTGAGAAGAAGGAACTGAGAAATGTTCTGCAGAAACTGATGACAGAGAGAGAGGAGACGGAGAGAAGAGTCCAGAGTCTGGAGGAACACAGGAGGAGAGTACAAGGACAAGCAGCCGGTGAAACAGAGAGAGTCACTGCCCTGCTCAGAGACCTCGGATGGTTAGAGAAGGAGGGCTGTACACTCACTGGATGCTGAGGGAAGGGAGTCTGTAGGCACATTGGATGGTGAAGGATAGAGGGCTGTAGGCAGAATGGATGTTGAAGGAAGGGGGATGTAGGCAGAATGGATGTTGAAGGAAGGGGGATGTAGGCACATTGGATGTTGAGGGAAGGGGGATGTAGGCAAATTGGATGTTGAGGGAAGGGGGATGTCGGCATCTTGGATGTTATGATGTTGAGGGAAGGGGGATGTAGGCACATTGGATGTTGAGGGAAGGGGGATGTAGGCACATTGGATGTTGAGGGAAGGGGGATGTAGGCACATTGGATGTTGAGGGAAGGAGAGCTGTAAGTACATTGGATGGTGAGGGAAGGGGGTGCCATGCGGTCCGTCATACTATATTCCCCAAAATATCACAGAGTTTTATATGTAGTTGGTTAAAGTAGACATTTTTCCAGCAAAGAAGCATCAACTCCGATGGAACCAACCAATCTCTTCGTCCAAATTAATCAGAAGCTACCAACCCCTCATAACAACACTTCATTAAAACCATATTGCACCCAAAAAATGCGGCTTTTGAATGTAGCACTGGGGGAAAGAAAATGTATGACTCCATACTCAATATATTTATGTAAAACATCTCAAAATGATTTTAATGTTACATTACGTTAAAAACAGCCTAAAATCTCCATAGAAACCCGTGCTACATTTATGGGTATGGTCTATGTAAGTTCCCATGAAATGTACACATGGGTCCAAGTACTGTATATACACCTTTAGGTTTTTTGGGGGGACTTTTCAGACATTTTCTTGTTTCACAGTAACGAGGGGCAACATTGTTCTTGTATCTTTAGTGGAATCAATGATCCCGTCCTTGCTGTCCGGAGACGTTGCTTGGTGTCCCGGGTATGGATCGTCAGTTTGAACGCCTATGTCCACTTTCTCCGGCTCCGCGAAGGCACGTCGACAAGTGGGACACGCCGTAGCTTTGCGCTTTTTCCTATAAGGACGTAAATTCAAGGAATCTTCACTGGGGTCCTCAGTAAAAATGGTGGGCAGGGCCAGTTTATGCAAGCGTCTGTTTCCTGCCGCGGTTACATAGTAACTCTCCGGAGTGAAGTGCTTGGAGCACATGCGGAATGTGCTGTGCTCGTTGCCATCTTTTATCTTGTGGAAGAGTCTTTCGGTTTCCTCTTCATCGTGCGGCAACTGCTCCAACCACCTTTTTATTAAATGTTGGTCCTTGGGGAAGCTGTGCAGCATGGTGTTGGGATCGTGGTGCCTGCCCTTCGATCGGCATTCCTTCACAACGCAAAAAGGCATGCTGCAAAACATCGAGCCAAAACCATTACAAATCTCAGCAATCACATCATTTATAACATGTGATTACTTTTTAATCTGCTTCATAACTAGAAATTTACAAATTGTGACTGGAATAAAAAAATATATTTTTTGGGTGTCGACCATCACTGTCCTTGTACGTCTACTGCTGAAGAAAGGATTTCTCTTTTTAAATGTTTCAATTCCACTTTTACATTCAAATTTGAGGGGAAAAAACACTCTATGTTTCATAGCTTTTAGATGTGTCTTTGTTGAAGGCCTTTGTGCAGATTCAAGGCTACTCTGAGCAGCTTTAAAAGAGAAAGTAGAGGGACAGAATGAGGCCTATGTCCACTGAGGGACCGACTGAGGGAGAACCTGGGGGACAGACTGAGGAATAGACTGAGGAGGAAACTGAGGCATATACCCATTAAGGGTCAGACTGGGGTCTATGTCCACTGAGGGACAGACTGAGGGCTATGTCCACTGAGGGACAGACTGAGTAATAGACTGAGGAGGAAACTGAGGCATATACCCATTAAGGGTCAGACTGGGGTCTATGTCCACTGAGGGACAGACTGAGGGCTATGTCCACTGAGGGACAGACTGAGGAATAGACTGATGAGGAAACTGAGGCATATACCCATTGAGGGTCAGACTAAGGCCTATGTGCACTGAGGGACAGACTGAGGGAGAAACTGAGACCTATGTCCACTGAGGGACAGACTGAGGCCTATGTTCACTGAGGGACAGACTGAGGGACAGACCAAGGGAGAAACTGAGGCCTATGTCCATGGAGGGACAGACTGAGGGGGAAACTGAGGAGCAGACTAAGGTCTATGTCCACTGAGCCATTGAGGGGAACACTGAGGGAGAAACTGAGGAACAGACTAAGGTCTATGTCCACTGAGCCATAGAGGGGCAGACTGAGGGGGAAACAGGAGCAGACTAAGGTCTATGTCCACTGAGCCATTGAGGGGAACACTGAGGGAGAAACTGAGGAGCAGACTAAGGTCTATGTCCACTGAGCCATTGAGGGGAAGACTGAGGGAGAAACTGAGGAGCAGACTAAGGTCTATGTCCACTGATCCATTGAGGGGCAGACCGAGGGAGAAACTGAGGAGCAGACTGAGGCCTATGTCCTTTGAGGGACAGACAGAGGGACAAACTGAAGCCTATGTCCACTGAGCCATTAAGGGGCAGACTTAGGCTAGGTTCACACCTAGGCGATTCAGATGCTGAGCTGTTTTCTTACGGTTGTCGCACTGTTTTCAACGCATACAGATATCTATGGGACCCAAACCACGCGACAACCGGCCGAAAATAGCTCCTGAACCTTTTTCGCACAACAGGCAATTTCTTCCGCACGACAAAACGCAAAGGTGTGAACAGGCTCCATTGACTTCAATGTGAATCTGTGTTTTGCGCGATCAATCGCCTAGGTGTGCACCGGCCCTGAGGGAGAAACTGAGGAGCAGACTGAGGCCTATGTCCACTGAGGGACAGACTGAGGGGACAAACTGAGGGAGAAGCTGAAGGACAGACTGAGGGAGAAACTGAGGCTTATATCCATTGCGGGGCAGACTGAGGCCTATGTCCACTGAAGGACAGACTAAGGCCTATGTCTACTGAGGAGCAGATGAGGCCTATGTCCACTGAGGAGCAGATGAGGCCTATGTCCACTGAGGGACAAACTGAAGGACAGACTGAGGGAGAAACTGAGGCTTATATCCATTGTGGGGCAGACTGAGGCCTATGTCCACTGAGGTGCAGAATGAACGACAGACTAAGGCCTATGTCCACTGAGGAGCTGATGAGGCCTATGTCCACTGAGGGACAAACTGAAGGACAGACTGAGGGAGAAACTGAGGCTTATATCCATTGTGGGGCAGACTGAGGCCTATGTCCACTGAGGTGCAGAATGAACGACAGACTAAGGCCTATGTCCACTGAGGAGCTGATGAGGCCCATGTTCACTGAGGGACAAACTGAGGGAGAAGCTGAAGGACAGACTGAGGGAGAAACTGAGGCTTATATCCATTGCGGGGCAGACTGAGGCCTATGTCCACTGAAGGACAGACTAAGGCCTATGTCTACTGAGGAGCAGATGAGGCCTATGTCCACTGAGGAGCAGATGAGGCCCCCATTGTGGGGCAGACTGAGGCCTATGTCCACTGAGGTGCAGAATGAACGACAGACTAAGGCCTATGTCCACTGAGGAGCTGATGAGGCCCATGTTCACTGAGGGACAAACTGAGGGAGAAGCTGAAGGACAGACTGAGGGAGAAACTGAGGCTTATATCCATTGCGGGGCAGACTGAGGCCTATGTCCACTGAAGGACAGACTAAGGCCTATGTCCACTGAGGTGCAGAATGAATGACAGACTAAGGCCTATGTCCACTGAGGAGCAGATGAGGCCTATGTCCACTGAGGGACAAACTGAGGGACAAACTGAGGGAGAAGCTGAAGGACAGACTGAGGGAGAAACTGAGGCTTATATCCATTGTGGGGCAGACTGAGGCCTATGTCCACTGAAGGACAGACTAAGGCCTATGTCCACTGAAGGACAGACTAAGGCCTATGTCCACTGAGGTGCAGAATGAACGACAGACTAAGGCCTATGTCCACTGAGGAGCAGATGAGGCCTATGTCCACTGAGGGACAAACTGAAGGACAGACTGAGGGAGAAACTGAGGCTTATATCCATTGTGGGGCAGACTGAGGCCTATGTCCACTGAGGTGCAGAATGAACGACAGACTAAGGCCTATGTCCACTGAGGAGCTGATGAGGCCCATGTTCACTGAGGGACAAACTGAGGGAGAAGCTGAAGGACAGACTGAGGGAGAAACTGAGGCTTATATCCATTGCGGGGCAGACTGAGGCCTATATCCACTGTGGGGCAGACTGAGGCCTATGTCCACTGAGGTGCAGAATGAATGACAGACTAAGGCCTATGTCCACTGAGGAGCAGATGAGGCCTATGTCCACTGAGGGACAAACTGAGGGAGAAGCTGAAGGACAGACTGAGGGAGAAACTGAGGCTTATATCCATTGTGGGGCAGACTGAGGCCTATGTCCACTGAAGGACAGACTGAGGCCTATGTCCACTGAAAGAAAAACTGGGCAGCAGACTGAGCGTCTTCTCAACATACAATGCTTCTATACCGTTAACCCATTGTTAGAACAAACCGTGTTTCAATCTACTTTACAACTGATAACGAGATCTACCAGGACAGTACAGATAGGGTTAATTATAGTAAACACAACCTCCCAGCTCCCTCCGTATCATTACATACGGGAGTGGGAGATAAGTATGATTTTTAAGCAAAACTTTTTTTTATTATAAGATGTCAATGAGAATATGCAACAAATATCAAAAAGTTCCTGTTATCCCAGTTTGGCTGCAAAAGTGGAAATACACTTTAAGCTGGACATACATCAGGCCATACACCTGTTTTTATTAGGGATGCACCAATACCGGTTTTTCAGTATCGAGTACCGATATTTTTTTTTCGGTACTCGTTGTAAATGAGTACCGGTGCCTTGTGCCCTGATTATCAGGAAGTCGGGCGGCGGATCATGACCCATCACCCCCCCGGCTTCCTGATTGCCTGTGAAGAGGCTCCCTAGCTTCCTGACCAATCAGTCGTGAGGTGCTGTCTGGCTTCCTGACTGGTCAGGAAGCCAGGCTGCTTAGCAACACATGAAGCCGGCTTCCCAGCCAATCAGGAAGCTGGGAGGCGAGTCATAACCCACCGCCCGCCCTCCTGATTGGAAAGGAAGCCGCTCCATGCTCCCTTGGCACTGCCGGTCAGGGGGGAAGAGCTCTCTCTGACCAGAAGTTCCAGTATCGGCAAGTATTGGAGCATACTTGCCCAAATACCCGGTATCGGCACTGATACCAATGCTAGTATCGGTATCAGTGCATCCCTAGTTTTTACTAATAGCTGACAAGGGCAAATTAAAAAAAAACACATCGAAGAAGGATGGAATAAGACATTGACGGTGAAAGTGTTTTATGTTCGGGAAACTCCATTAATTTCCACAATTCAATGTTAACAGCAACTGTAAATTTCGCAGGACATTCGTCAAGTCTCTGGTGGCATTATGGAATGTTCTGCCCAGATGTTTCATGTGACAGTTCACACAAAGTTCTACCAATGTACGGCCGGCTTTACTTCCGTCATACTAGTCACAGGTAGGACATTACTTATTCAGTAAGATAGAAGATGTCTACTTACGTTCTGCAGGAAGCGATGCGTCAAGAGGAAGACGATAACGCCCACTGGCTCCTCTTCGTGAGACTTCAACGTCACCTTCAATATAAAGAAAGATCTTTTTTAAAGCGAATACAGCGAATGGAAACACGTAGGCCAGGAGTGCCCACAATTTTTTGTGTTAAGATCTACTTTTCAAATGATGAGCTACATGAGATCTACCAACAACAACAAAAACTCCCTCGCTCTCTCTCTCCTTGCTTATCCTCCTGGCTGTCTCTCCTTGCTTATCCTCCTGGCTGTCTCTCATTGCTCATCCTCCTTTCTGTCTCTCCTTGCTCTTCCTCCTGGCTGTCTCTCCTTGCTTATCCTCCTGGCTGTCTCTCCTTGCTCATCCTCCTGGCTGTCTCTCCTTGCTCTCTCTTTCTGTCTGTCTCTCCTCTCTCTCCTGGCTCACCTTGCTGTATTTTGCAAACAGTGTAGTGCAACAGTCTGTGTAAACTAATATTCTTTGATGTAATACATAGCACTACAACCCCCAGTATCCACCAGAAAGGTGTCGGGGAGCTCGGCTCAGCAGACTCGGGCTGATAGGTAATCATGTGTGCACAGCTAAATATACCAACATGGAATAAAGGGGCCGCCATCCCCCCCCTTCGTGATCTCCCAGCATCAGCTCTGAGAGCTACTGCTAGATCACCATCTACCTAATGGGCCCCCCTGACGTAGACGGATCAAACAGTCATGGTGATGGAACACAAGTCAATCATTACCATCTATCGGATGTAAAATTAATAAAGATGACTAAATTGTACAACGCCGTTGATAATCTGACATTTTCACCCAAATCCCGTTGGCCGGGGACACACAGGAAGATGGAGATCTCACAAAACTGAGACATGAATCCGGGCAAATCAATATGAAAATAAAAAGGGACAGGACTTACAGCTCCGGCTCCCCGGGTTGGGTAGAAGACACACGCACACACCCACATGAATAGAACCCCTCAGGTGTGACCTAGAGCTGGCTTCAGATCTCCATTATTATACCCCAGAGATCAAAAGAGAGTTACCGCCCACTTAGACCGGCCAATGGGATGGAAGGGGCCGGCTGTGGCCTATTATCTCCATGGTCTCATGAGTTATTTTTGCACTAACAATCTTTAAACCTTCATAATGGTTCCCAGTTATGGGTTAGGGATCTGGAAGTTATGGTTCTGGTTCCAGATGTTGTTCTGTTATACGTAGAGTCCAAACTCCGACACGCTTCACCTAACAGAACCAGAAGAACCATAAAAAAGACCCACATATGAATATCTTCCCTATATTATAGAGGTGACACCATCAGATGTTCTCATGTGTTATAGAGGTGACACCATCAGACGTTCCCATGTATTATAGAGGTGACACCATCAGATGTTCTCATGTGTTATAGAGGTGACACCATCAGACGTTCCCATGTATTATAGAGGTGACACCATCAGATGTTCTCATGTGTTATAGAGGTGACACCATCAGACGTTCCCATGTATTATAGAGGTGACACCATCAGATGTTCTCATGTGTTATAGAGGTGAGACCATCAGACGTTCCCATGTATTATAGAGGTGACACCATCAGACGTTCCCATGTATTATAGAGGTGACACCATCAGACGGTCTCGTGTATTATAGAGGTGACACCATCAGATGTTCTCATGTATTATAGAGGTGACACCATCAGATGTCCTCATGTATCATAGAGGTGACACCATCAGATGCTATCATGTATTATAGAGGTGACACTATCAGATGTTCTCATGTACTATAGAGGTGACACCATAAGATGTTCTCATGTACTATAGAGGTGACACCATCAGATGCTATCATGCATTATAGAGGTGACACCATCAGATGCTATCATGTATTATAGACGTGACACCACCAGATGCTATCATGTATTATAGGAGGTGATTCTAATAACCCCCGTTATTGGTGGTCAGTGGTAGAGCCATTCCAAACCCCCTTCACACTTAAACACACACATACAAAGTTATATAAGAATAGTATGGAGATAAATAAACTCCCCCCACCCAGAAAAATGTATTTGACTATACAGGATGTGTGTCTGAGTGGACAGACAACAACATTGGGTCTTATTGTGGAACCCTCAAGCAAAGTCTGGGTTTGTGACATGTTGATAGGCAATGACCACCTCCCATTATCATGACAATAGATCGAGTATCATTCTCAGAGTATCAGAGAATTAGGAAATAGCACTAATGGGGGTCACCTGAGGTGGATGGGATTAGCAATTCAATAGCTGTGAAAATGTTTCCACAAGAAACCTGAAGGAACAGCTCAAAGGGCTCCACACACAAGATCGAGACTGGACACAACAATGAGATGGGCGTGTAGCAGATGTGACACTCGGAGGTGTAAAGTCCAGTGGTATGAGGATCAGCACTCGGGAAGTACAAACTCTAACCTTCTACCTCAATGTTTCTTTGTAGACATTATGTTGCTGAATACACACAAGAAGTATCAATGGTGAATGGTGAGGCTATTGTCCAGCCGGCAGCTAATGAGACCTCATTGACAACCAGCATTGCAGGAGAAAGACCGAGCCAAGTCCTGCCGGCGAGTGAACGTAGCTCAGTCTGTCTGGGCTGTGCGGGTTACATAGTTCTGGCTCCTCAATCTGGGTGGAACTTGTCCCGGCCTGGTTAAGGGAGTCATGGACATAGAGTGGTACCAATGGACCAATGGACATAGAGTGGTACCAATGGACACAGAGTGGTTATATGTGCATCATGATGGCTTTCATAACACAAATGGACTAGGTTGGTTACATACTTCTGGCTCCTCGTTCTGGGTGGAACTTGTCCCGGCCTGGTTAAGGGAGTCATGGAACCCATGGACGTAGAGTGGTTATATGTGCACCATGATGGCTTTCATAACACAAATGGTATAGATGTCTTTTTATTACCACTCTATGTCCATTGGTTCCATGACTCCCTTAACCAGGCCTGGACAAGTTCCACCCAGAATGAGGAGCCAGAAGTATGTAACCAATCTAGTCCATTTGTGTTATGAAAGCCGACATGACGCACATGCTAGTAGGGAACAATACCGTGTATTGCACATTTATAAACTCTTTATCCGTGAACAAAAACAAGACACAATGTTACAATAAACGGGTACAAAGAGTATCGATAACTGGCACCTTCTCGGATTGGGCGAGGGTCATGAGCGGCGTTCCAGCAGGGGTCTGTGCTGGGCCCCATGCTATTTAACCTTTTCATTAACGATATCGGGGGAGGGGGGTAAACAGCCATGTTTCAGTATTTGCTGATGATACCAAAATCGGGAGGGTGATACTGAATCAAGACCCTATAACATTACAGGGGGACCTGGATAAAATAGGGGGAGGGGCAACTACATGGCAGATGAGGTTTAATGTAAATAAATGTAAAGTAATGCACTTTGGGGTTAAAAATAAGAAAGCGGATTACACACTAATGGGGAAGTCCGAAAGGGAAACAGATTTGGGGGTCATTGTAGACCACAGGCTGAATAATAGCATGTAATGCCAGGCTGCGGTAAGCAAAGCAAGTAGGGTCCTGTCCTGTATTAGGAGGGGAATGTTTTGCAGGGACAAGTCCATAATTCTGCCACTTTATAGGTCACTGTTTCGGCCTCATCTGGAGTACGCGGTCCAGGTTTGGTCACCAGTACTAAGAAAAGAAAAAGAAGATTAAAGAAGGGAAGGAAGGCTGGAATACGAAAAACTGAAATTGGCAAGCTCAGTATGTGCTCAGTTCAGAAGAGGCGGTCAAGTCTAGCCAAAGGTTCTGATGAATTTTGGCGAGGTGTTCTTGAGGGCACTAGTCAGATCTTCCATAGATTTAATGTCATTTGTGACGGACCGCCTGGTACCCCGACTGGCTACCTCCGTCATAAATCAGCTTCCTCTCCGCTGGAACCCGAATCCCAGTGTCCTCAGCCCAAACCTGCCTAATTATTGGACAGAACCAATATCTTAGGACAGAACGCTAACCACTCAATCATTAGACAAGACCAATGTTGAAGAGGAAACCAAGATCTGCTTTATTGAAGGAAGCACACAGAGTTTATACCTGACAGGATCAGATTAGAGTGTTGTGTGTCCCCTCCCCCAGACAGCTAGGTGCCGCATTAGAAGTCTTTTAAGCCCAGACACTCTGTGGGATGAATGTCCTTAATCAGGGAGGAGCTTAATCCCATCATTGCAAACAATGGTCACTCCAGACAGCCTGCTGCCTATAATGAACACAGTGATGTGTGTGTCTGTAATGTCGGGGGAGACATGCAGTATATCCACTCCACATGTATCCTAGTAGACTTGTTCCATGTAACCCCAAGAGGTCCGAGGGGGGTCTCCATAGTTCTGGGTCCATAGTCCGTAGGAAGGAAACTAGCCCTCAGGCTCCTCCAGCAGCCCCAGTGACGGTTCAGTCCGTCACATCATTCACCCTATCAAAACAAAGTTTCAGGGTAGGTGGGTCACATCGAGTGCTTATACAGTATGACTTTAGGAGAATATGGTTGTGGTGCGAGAGGAAGAAGGGCGGGTCAATAGGAAGAGCAAAGTAATTCAATCATAGTGGGAACCTGTTCTCAGATACACTGAATCCCGGGACACATCCGAAAATATATGGAGAATATGCCCAGTCACCTGTCCGTGTCTCCAACACTTAGCAGAGGCCTGTAGGAAAATGGCTTGCAGAACCTGAGGCATCCTGTAGTATCTAGTCACTATCTTGTACCCTGATTCTCGGTACTTGTTGCCAATAGATGATTTGTAAAACAAGGTGAGGAGCTTATTGCACTCTTCAGGGGAGAACTGAAGGTGCAGGCCACCCTCCCATTTAAAGGGGAAATACATTTAATCATTCTGGAGCAGGGACTTGTAGCAGAAAGATAAGGCATGTCTTGTTGGACCCGTATGTGTACACTCTCGCTAGAAAGGCAACAAAGGTCGGTCAAAAAGGGACAAGCCTCCAAATTGGGACAGTTGTCTCCACCGGCCGGGGGCCCAAACTGGCAATGACTGAATCCGTAAATAGGACAGAGTAAGTCGAGCAGCGCAAATGTGTCAGAAAAGTCCAAGGCTCCAAAAAGTTTATGTAAGTTTCAGTGGTGTAAATTTTTGATCCCACGTGCCTGGGGCGGGGTTCCCCAATATTCATGTCAGTGGGACGAGACTGAACCACTAGAGAAGATGGTACTCACCACTGCAAGGGTAGGGACAGTGTTTGGATGTGTCCTAACTTCAACGGTATTTAAGAAAAAGATTATTGCATTGAAACCCATAACTTGGTAGCAAAGTGTCTGCACCACTCGAATTCTGGCAAGGTGAACTGCCCAGTGTTGCATCTTCTTGCCCGGCAAACACATTGTAATAGACTTACCCGTCCATCGCTCGCGGATCAGCGCAGGCTTCCGCCACGTCATCACGGACGTCAGCAGGCCCCTCCTCCTATGTCAGCTTAAAGCCCCACAAATTCAATTGCCCGGCGTTCGAGCAAGGGAGAAGTCGCCGGGCAATGCAGCTCCTATCCCACACGCTGAACTCTCCTCTGATTTCCACAGGTAGCTTACCCCCTCAAGTGATCCACCCCGTGACACTCCTTGCCTGCTTCCTGACCACAGCATTAGAGATCTCCTCCTCTCCAGCTACAGGAACTAACCTCACTTCCTCCCTGAATCTCCATTGGGATTACTGGCACATCCCTCCACACATCGATCTGAATATCGATCTGGTTTACAGACGGACTATCTGTGGAACTCTTCTCAAACGCAAGTACTTGTAATAGAATTCTATTCACAAACCGACTGTCTGTTATACTTTCATAGTACAAGTAATTGCTGCCTTAATCTACTACCAAGAAGATTTTATGTGAAACATTTCCCATATACAAATATGAATTGCCAAAGGGAACTATAGCAGTGACTACCTGTGATACATTTCCCACACTCAGGCTATATATTCAGCTTAAAAGGACTCTGTATGTACTAGAGACCTTTCTATGAGAGGATACAGGGGAACCTCTCCAAAACCACATCTATAGGCGTTAATCCTAGTGTTCCAGAGTGCCCGGGGTGTTACACACATAACCCCACAATGTTTCAGCCGCCTTTGAAGAATCTTATGCCGTACCCTTGCAGGCTTGTTGGTCCAAACAACCCGATTCAGAAGGGTTTGAGTCCATTTAAGGAAAGGGGGACGGATGTGAAGTGGGAGGGCTCATACGGTAGGAAGTAAAAGATTACAGGAAGAACATTGTGTTTCTAGATATTGCATCTCCCGGTCCAGGAGAACGTAACCTGCGACCTGGTCTGTAGATATGTCTTGAGCTGTTGAAGCAAGGAAATAAAATTCAAAGCAAAATGTAAAAGCTGAAATCCACAGTAAATACATAACTAGATATTTTTTTTAGTCCGGGTAGCCCATCAAAAAGGAAAGTTTCCTATTATCCTGTGAAGAGTAGTAGAGGGAATGGAGATATGCCTAGCCTCAGATTTTCAGTAATTATTGTGAAGGTTCAAGAGTTCCTCAAACTTCTGAAATTCAGATATGAGGATGGGAACTGAGGTATCGGGCAAAGACAAGAACAAAAGATAATCTGGAAAGGTGGCAACCTTGTGAAAGGTAGGTCCCAGGGCAACCCCTCCAATGTCCAGGTTGGCCTCCAGCACATGATGGAATGGTTCTAGTGTCAATAGAGATCAAGGGGAACAATGGGCAACCCTGATGTGTATGGTGCGAGATGGGAAATGGCTTTGACAAGGTGACGATGACTGGAACTCTCGCAGAAGGGAAAGAGTACAAAGATTGGATCTAGGCAAACACATATGGGCCTAGTCCAAGAGATTCCAACACAATTTGCAGGAAGGACCAGTCAATCTTGTTGAATGTATTTTTCACACCAGTAGAAATCAGAATGCAGGGTGTGGAATTTGCAGGGATGAATGGATAACATTGAAAGCTCAGGTAATGTTGTCTGCTGAAGGACTGCGTGCTGTAAGAGCTTTCGGTCAAATGGTTTGGCCCTCACATAAACAGTTGAACGCAGCTATGAAATGAGAGGAAAGACTAGACCGGAATGTCTTCTAATAGGCGGGCCTAAAGCCATTGGGACCAGGGATCCTGTCCACTTTCAGAAGTTAGTATGGTCATAGCCAATTCCAATGCAGTAATAGGCTCTTCCAAAAGGGAGCAACGCTGTCCATCAAGGGAGGGCAGATTGAACTGCTGCAAATTGGTCAGTATGCGCTCCTCCCACAAGGTTTCCCCGGAGGAACTCGGCTGTGTGGGTGAATTGTACCGGTCAAAATAACATTTCCTGAAAGTTTCTGCTATATCAAGATCGAGGGTGCATAGGTTGGCCAATTTCAATGTAACATGTAGAACTTTATCTTAGAATGTTGATGGCCCATGGCATTGGCTAGGGACCTACTACGCTGATTGGAGATTTCTAAAAAGAGCATCTACACCCGACAAGGGAGGCTTTGGTCAAAGTTTTTAATGTTTACAGCAAATGGGCTAACTTAGCTCCATTCACCATATCTCTATCCTGTTTGTGAATCAGTTTAAAGGCACCAATCTGGGTAAGAAGGTCTTTAATTTGTTGGAGCCTCTGTTGCTAAAGCCTAGCCCCATGCTTGGTAAGTGCTGCCACTGCCTTATGTGCTTCCCAAAAGGTGTAGGGAGAAAGATCTGGAGATACGTTGTAAGTGAAATAATGCTGCAGCCTTTGTTCCACAGAGTACGACACCATCAGACCTTGTAGAAGAGACTCACTCAAGAACTACGGCCAGGAACGGGCTGGGGGAGACCCCAGGGTTAGGGTAAGTAGAACAGGCATGTGATCAGAGAAAGTTGTAATACTGATCTCCATGAGATAAAAATAAATCAATAGAGTACACCTGGTGTGTGTGTGGGAGAAATATGTGAAAACCTTTGTGGTAGGATGGTGGAGCCTCCACACATCGACCAACTGATGCAAGTCTTTGAGAGCCGCAAAAGAGTGATGAGAAGAATGGGTTTAAAGAGCCCAAAAGCAGATCAGGAATTAGTTAGATTGAAGTCCCCACCCAGGAGGAGACATCTCTCTCTAAACTCCTTAAAGGGATTTGATTTTGGTTAGGAAGGTAAAAATGTGCTATTGTGACCACATGTGGACCTACGGTACCTTTGAAGAACAAGACCCGGCCCTCTAGTATTTAAAGATAGAAAACATAGATTAGACATAGGGAAGAAGAGAAGGTAAGAAAAAGCGCAGAAGTGTAATTAGAGGGGAAAGGTCAGGACCCCAA
>NW_017309671.1:6087-13413 GCF_000935625.1 Nanorana parkeri | reverse complement strand
CACACACACACACACACACACACACACACACACACACACACACACTCACCCACAAGATCTCCTTGCTCATCCTCCTGGCTGTCTCTCCTCTCTCATTGCTGTCTCTCCTCTCTTCCCTCTCCTGGCTGTCTCTCCTCTCTTCCCTCTCCTGGCTGTCTCTCTTCCCTCTCTTGGCTGTCTCTCCTCGCTCTCTCTCTTTGCCGTCTCTCCTTGCTCTCTCTTTCCTGTCTGTCTCTCCCCGCTCTCTCCCCTGGCTCACCTTGCTGTATTTTGCTGTGTAAACGAATATTATTTGATGTAATACATAGCACTACAACCCCCAGTATCCACCAGAAAGGTGTTGGGGAGCTCGGCTCAGCAGACTCAGGCTGATAGGTAATCATGTGCGCACAGCGAGATAAATATACCAACATGGAATAAAGGGGCCGCCATTCCCCCCCCTTCGTGATCCACCAGCATCAGCTTTCAGAGCTACTGCTAGATCACCATCTACCTAATGGGCACCCCTGATCTAAACAATCAGGCAAGAAACATACAGTACTGCATAGAAGAATGCATCCCCCTGTAATAGAACAACACATTGTATGGTCCCTGCAAGGGGGATAAGGGGATCACGACATAGTAATTCAATTAGACAAATGCAAGGCGAATGGATCCCTTCGTACCACCAAAGAACAACAAGATCCCATGTCAGATTCCTCATTAAGTAACAACAATGTCCAGAGACGGGGATCCCTACAGGGATAAAACAAAGCACAGTCACCTTCAGAAAGTGGGTCTCATCAAGATACTGCACATAGCTCAAAGTCCAGAAAAAGTGTTCAACATATCAAAAGGAGGAGGAGTCAAAGAGTCCCAAAATTAAAAGTAAGATCATGTGACGATTTAGGATTTTACTGGAGAGGTAGATCCATGTGAAAAACAGAAAACACGCGAGAACATACCTGGGATCATTAGATAGATAGAAGAGAAGGCATGCTACTGCTCGGCATCCTGGCGGGTAGATCCTCGCATTGATGGCAAGCATTGTCTAGGCCGCTGTGGAAGAGCATTCCAGGGACAATGCCGACTAGAAGAAGCCAGTTCTAAGTCTGATGGGTATTGCAGTCAGTTTTCCACTTAAATCAGTTCCAATCCCAGGAATGTGTACAGATCTTCAACATGGTAATGAACAACAAAAGACGCATCTTCCTTGTGGACAATAAAAAGTAGGGTGTGACCCCCATTGGTATTGTGGGATCGATTCCAACACTGAACGCATCAATGGCAGGTGACAAGGTGTTCCTGAGAGGCCCAGCATCAGCTGTAGGGTCGCTCAATCAAATTCAACCGGGCAGTGCTCCCAGGCGCTACAGAGGATGTCATCCTTCAAAGTAAACAGGTGCACCAGACAAAAAACACCCCTAGGCAGGTTCTATAGCTGTGGTTGAGGACCTACGGTATTGGTGGACTCTGTCTAGCAAGATATCATGTGGGCAGAAGTCCCCAAGCAGAGAACAGAAGATCGTTATTACCGTTTCCTTCAACTGGGACACAGGGGTAAGCTCCAGAACACCCTTAATGCAAATATTTCCTCCAGGTCCTCTACCTTAACTTGTACTTAGTTTAGATGGTCAGCAGCAATGCTTGCATCTTACTTGAGTTAATCAAGTCTAAAGCTGTGTGTTGCTGGGGCACTTGTTGAAGCTCTGCGGTCAACTCTGTAATGTTCTAATGGAGCCTGTGGATGTCCTTCTACAGGGTAGATTTCACCCTAGTGACAAGCGTGTCTGCCTCAGATGGCAGCTACTTGAGAAGGTCCTTGAACTCCACAGAGACGTCCACCATAGCCTCTGAGGCAACGGGCTAATTAGATTTTGAAGGATCCCAATCCTGGTGTGGCAGGTTTCTTAAATGAGTTCTGGATTGAGATAGACTCCCCGCAGGCAAGGAAGGAGTGCTGTTGTGAAGTTCTAGGCCTTGTGCATAAGGAACGGGCACCATCTTAGGTTTCCTGCGGCCAGATGTAGTTGCTGCAATTGAAGTGAAATATTTATGAAGGTCAGTCTCCTTGAGCCTGTTCTGACCACTGCCGTCCTTTCCCCTCTTGGGCATGCCATGCGAAGGCCTGAAGAATGGGTAGGAGTACCAGAAGGGCGTTGAAAGGAAGAGCGCAACCCTGGAGCTCCGAGCCCAGCCACACGTAGGACACCCCATCCCCTCATTATGTACATTCAATTCTTCGATAATAGTCTTTTCGACTCATTGGCTACTAGTGGTGTGAAAATGTCTATGAATGGTTGTACAAATGGTTTACATTGAGAGCCCTGATGCATCAAATGTTAAAGTAGACATTTTTTTTTTCAAAAAAGAAGCAAAAAAAAACTCCAAAAGAACCAACCTAAAGTTGGTGGAGAAAAAAAATCCAGCACAATGGGCGAAGGGGGTTCTTTACAGTAAGAGCGGTTAAGGTCTGGAACTCACTGCCACCGGCCGTCATCTCAGCCAAGAGTGTAGATTTGTTCAAGAAATTGTCCAAAAGTTTCTTGAGGGACCGTAATATTCATGGATACCAGTATCCCTAAGAATGAGATGATGTGTGGACCTATATGGGTTGGATTTGATGGGCCTACGTCTTTATTCAACCCCAAATACTATGTAACTATGTAACAACCAGACTGTTCAAAGAAATTTCTCAGAAGCTACCACCCCCTCATAACACTTCATGAAAACCATATTCTTCCAAAAAATTGGGAGCACTGGAGAAAGATAATGTATGACTCCATACACAATATCTTTATGTAAAACATCTCAGGAGGCTTTTATTGTTACATTACGTTAAAACCACCATCAAATCTCCATAGAAACCAGTGCTACATTTACATTTATCTGGGTTGTAATGGGTAGAAGTCTATGTAAGGTCCCATGAAATGTACACATGGGTCCACGTATATATACACCTTTAGATTGTTTTTGGACTTTTCATACATCATGTTCCTGTTTTACAGTAACGAGGGGTAAAATTGTTCTTGCATTCTTGGAATCGATGATCCCGTCCTTGCTGTCCGGTGACGTTGATCGGTGTCCCGGGTATGGATCGTCGGTTTGAACGCCTATGTCCACTTTTGCGGGCTCCATGAAGGGACGCTGACAAGTAGGACACGCCTTAGCGTTGCGCAGGCATCGTCTCTTAGGGGGAGGTAACTTCAATGATTCCGAGCCTTTGCAGATTTTTGAATCTTCGGTGAAGACGCTGGGAAGGGCCAATTTGTGCAAGCGTTTCTTTCCCGTTTTGGTTACATAGTAGCTGTCCGGAGTGAAGTGTCTGGAGCACATGCGGAAAGACTCCAGGTTCTTCCCGTCTTTTATTTTCTGGAGCAGCCTTTCGATTTCCTCTTCGTCTTCCGGCATCTGCACCAACCACCTTTTAATTAAGTGTAGGTCCTTGGGGAAGCTGTGCAGCGTGGTGCTGGGATCGTAACGTTTGCCATTCGACTGGCATCCCTTAACAACGCAGTAAGGCATGCTGCAAAACATCAAGCCAAAACCATTACAAATGTCTTCAAAACACAACATAACACGTGCTGACTTAAACTAATACAAACAAATACTAATGCAGACTTAAAAAAAAAAAAAAATTCTACAAAAATGTTGTTAACCGCACGTTTGTAGAGTTGACTAATTGTCTTAAAGTAGAACTGAAGCCAAAACATTTTTTGGATAGAGTAAGGGAGGGTTGTAACACCCGTTTTCTGTGCCATCTGTGTCCTATTGGGAAGATTTCCCCTTCCGTCCTGTCTGAGGGTCAAAACAGGAAGTGGGAAATTCCTTCCAAATTGAGGTAAGTCCGTGGTGGTCAGTAGGGCCACCAGAGCTAGTTACCCCATTGGAAAATGTCCCATCTATTCCTGTCCTGGCGTCAACCCAAAATTTGGGGCTTTTAAGGTTGACCAGAACAAATCGTGAGGGCGATTCTCCCTAACAGGGGCACAAAAAACGAACTATACTCAATGGACTATAATGGACATCTCGTGTTCGGGTTTCAACTGCCATGAAACCCCGGACACGGCATTCGAAACCCGGACTGTCCAGGTGAATCCTGGACAGGTAGCAACCCTAGTGCAGATAAGACAACAAGTCCCACCCCCACCGTCTCAATCTTGAGGCCTTTTCTCATCCTGAGATACACAGGTTTATATCCCTGTACCCTCATGCTAAAAAAAAACTGATCAACATGCTGGGAGATCATCAGAAGAACCCCCAAAGTTCCCCCAGATCTGCAAACACAAGATAGTGGCCCTAAGAACTACAAAAGTGCACACAAATATCTAAGCTACCACCACCCACCATTTCAAGGCTTGTGAGGAACCTTCTCCTGACACATCCTCCTCTCCTGACAATCCTCATCTCCTGACACCTCCAGTCAGTGAGCTCCGCTCTCCAGAAGACCGGCACACAGGGGATATCACACACAACGCACACTCGGCTCTCACTATGGACCAGACACTATTAATTCTACAGTCAGTATGAACACACACTTACAGCCAAACTTACAGTAAAGGTATCTTCAGCTCCTTGGGTTGAAGACGTACACACACACCACACGGATGGGATTCCTCTGATGTGTCCAAGAGTTAACTTCAGATCTCCATTATTACACCACCACGTGGATGGAACCCCTTTAGATGTGACCTAGAGTTAACTTCAGATCTCCATTATTACACCACCACGTGGATGGAACCCCTTTAGATGTGACCTAGAGTTAACTTCAGATCTCCATTATTACACCACCACGTGGATGGAACCCCTTTAGATGTGACCTAGAGTTAACTTCAGATCTCCATTATTACACCACCACATGGATGGAACACCTTTAGATGTGACCTAGAGTTAACTTCAGATCTCCATTATTATACCCTGGAGATCAAAAGCGAGTTACCGCCCACTTAGACCAGCCAATGGGATGGAAGGGGCCGGCGGTGGCCTATTATCTCCTTGGTCTCAGGTATATTTTTGTACTAACAATCTCAAACCCTCATATGTTTCCACTTATGGATTATGGATCGGTCCCAGATGTTCTTCTGCTACAGTCCCAACTCCAACACTCTACATCTAGCAGAACCATAAAAACGACCCAAATATGAAGAACTCCACCATATCATATCATAAAACCAAACATGTTTGGTGCCTATGAACTTCTTTTAGCCCCCCCATACTTCTACAGTCGGTTTTATGGTCATGCTCTGCTTGGGATGAGAGTTATAAGACATTACTACAATATCATGGTGACAAGAAACTCTGTCCCCATGGAAAGACCGGGGGCACTCTGAGCTTCCTCTCATTAACATCTTACAGAGCTTTGACCTTTAGTTAGGACAGACATTCTTCAGGTCTGGTTTACAAATGATAATGAGATCTGGCAGCACAGTACAGACGGGGTTCATTGTAATCAATGAGCGGAGCAGACAGACGTGACACCAGGACTTATTGTGGAACACCCAAACAAAATCTGAGATTGTGACATAGGCAATGGCCGCCCTCCATTATCATTACAATAGATTATCAGTCAGAGGATTAGGAAATGGCACTTATGGAGTCACCCGAGGTGGATGGGATTAGCAGTTCAATAGGTATGGAAATGTTTCTAGAAACCCGAAGAAGCAACTCAGAGGGCTCCAAACACGAGATCTGGACAAAAGCAACCAGACGAGTGTGATCACTGACAATACAACCACGAGACTAAAGAGACGAGGATTGGAAAGCCACCACTGTGTTAGTTTGTATGTGGTACATTGGAGAGACTCTTCCTCTATATACACATACACTGTATTACCAAAAGTATTGGGCCCCTCCCCCTCCAAATCACTGGATTCAGGTGTTTTCCGTGAAATTTCCCGGCTACTAAATATACTATACTAAACAAAGTGGAAGCAACTGGGAACAACAGCAACTCAGCCAGGAAGTGGTAGGCCACGCAAAAAGGCATCTAGTGATGGACGTGTCTGGGTTTGGCGGTTGCCGGGGGAACGGTACTTGCCTGACTGCATTGTGCCAAGTGTAAAGTTTGGTGGAGGGGGGATTATGGTGCTGGGTTGTTTTTCGGGGGTGGGGCTTGGCCCCTTAGTTCCAGTGAAGGGAACTCTTAAAGGCATCAGCATACCAAGACATTTTGGACAATTTCATGCTCCCAACTTTGTGGGAGGAGTTTGGGGACGGCCCCTTCCTGTTCCAACATGACTGCGCACCAGTGCACAAAGCAAGCTCCATAAAGACACGGATGGGGGAGTTTGGGGCGGAGGAACTTGACTGGCCTGCACAGAGTCCTGACCTCAACCCCATAGAACACCTTTGGGATGAATTAGAGCGGAGACTGCGAGCCCCTCCCCCAACATCAGTACCTGACCTCACAAATGGTCCAACATCCCCATAGACACACCCAGTTGATGTGCGAGTAAAGGCCGGCGTCCCAATACTTTAGGCAATATAGGTTATCTTGTTATGTGCTACATCGCAAAGGGCCCTATCATGGACTGTGAATGGTGGGTTAGCAAGAGTCACTGGGACGAGGAAGGCTGGATGATGTGTGAAGCAGCGCCACCCGCCTCTCATTCTCATCAACTGGCCAGTACGCTGGCAGATGGTCATGATAACCCCATTACATTCCCCCAAACTACGAGACACAAGGCAGCGGTCACCCAAGCTGCCACCACTCACAACTTCCAGGCTTATGAGGAACCACCTCCAATCTGTACACTCGGTTCTCCTGGCACACAGGTCATCACACGCTGCTCTCACTGGTAGTAACAGGTTAGATAAAACCAGACAGACAATGTTACCTCTAGAGTCAGAACATCCAAACGCAGTCTCCTGCATTACCACTGACCACCACTGGAGGGAGACTCGTCCATATCTAGCTGGCTGGGGGACACACCGGCAGATGGAAATCCCACAGACAGTTGGGTGCACTCAAACACCTCTGAGGTTCCTGAGATGTCGCGTGAGCCCGAATACTACACCGTCACCTCCCCCACTGCCCACACAGATCCATATCTGACCATGACTCCCAACCAAGCCTATGGGCACTGATGATCAGTGGCGTAACTAGTGACCTCAGGGCCCAGATGCAAGAATCCGTGAAGGCCCCCCCCGCCCCCCAACTTAAACAAGGGGAAAAAAAAACAAACACTCTCCTCTTCCATGTCTCCAGCTCCCCATTATCTCCCCATTCATGTCCCCAGCTCCCCATTATCTCCCCCTTCATGTCCCCAGCTCCCCATTATCTCCCCCTTCATGTCCCCCGCTCCCCCTTATCCCCCCCTTCACCCCCCCCCCTCCCCCCTCTCTCCC
>NW_017309671.1:0-5731 GCF_000935625.1 Nanorana parkeri | reverse complement strand
TTCATGTCCCCAGCTCCCCATTATCTCCCCCTTCATGGCCCCAGCTCCCCATTATCTCCCCCTTCATGTCCCCAGCTTTCCGCTCCCGGACCCCATGTCACCTTCCTTCATGCTTCCAGCTCCCTGTCTCCCCCTTCGTGTCCGCAGCAGCTCTATTCGGCACTGGGCAGCAGTTCTGTGTGATGAGGGGGGCGGGGATTACACCGCTTCCCACTCATTGGTTGCTTGCCCGGCTGGATGATGCTTCACGCTGCGTCCGGAACAAGGTGGAGGGGCGCAGCGTGAAGCATGTAGGGCCCAGGGCAGGAGGAAGAGGTCCCGGGACTGACATTAGCGGTTACGGGGATAATAAATATCCTGGTAATCAGCGGTCACCAGGGGCCCCTTCCTCCTGTCCTGGGCCCCCTCCAAGTGGCAGAACTCCAGGGCCCGGTCGCGGCCTCTGCGACCCTGGTAGTTCCGCCACTGCTGATGATACAATCAACTACACACACACACACACACACATCTCTTCAGATTGGTGCGTTATCTTTGGAGCAATCAAGAACCATCTTATATTTAGTCCCCCGAGGTGGGCCGAGCATAGAAAAGGGGCGGATTCAACAGGTTACACAACGTTAAACAATAAATACGAGCGACCAGTAGGACAATAAAAGGGGAAAAACTTACAGAAAAAGTCGAATCTCTCGGGCTCCCCGGGTTGGGTGGAAGATGCTCACACCCCTCATGGACGGGACCCCTCAGATGTGACCTAGAGCCGGCTTCAGATCTCCCATTATACCATAGAGCTCAAAAGCGAGTTACAGCCCACTTAGACCGGCCAATGGGATGGAAGGGGCCAGCTGTGGCCTATCATCTCCATGGTCTCAGGTGTTATTTTTATACTAACAATCTTTAAACCCTCATAATGGTTGCCAGTTATGGGTAATGGATCTGGAAGTTCTGGTTCTGGTTCCCAATGCTCTAATGTTATACACAGAGGCCAAGCTGACACTCTACACCGAACAGAACCAGAAGAACCATACAAAGACCCACATATGATGAACTCCATCAGACTTCCTCACGTATTATAGAGGTGACACCATCACGCATTATAGAGGTGACCCCAGACGTCCTCACGCATTATAGACGTGACCCCATCAGACGTCCTCACGTATTATAGAGGTGACACCATCAGACGTCCTCACATATTATAGAGGTGACACCATCAGATGTCCTCACGTATTATAGAGGTGACACCATCAGATGTCCTCACGTATTATAGAGGTGACCCCATCAGATGTTCTCACGTATTATAGAGGTGACCCCATCAGACGTTCTCACGTATTATAGAGGTGACCCCATCAGACGTCCTCACGTATTATAGAGGTGACCCCATCAGATGTTCTCACGTATTATAGAGGTGACCCCATCAGATGTTCTCATGTATTATAGAGGTGACCCCATCAGACGTCCTCACGTATTATAGAGGTGACACCATCAGACGTCCTCACATATTATAGAGGTGACCCCCATCAGACGTCCTCACGCATTATAGAGGTGACCCCATCAGATGTTCTCATGTATTATAGAGGTGACCCCATCAGACGTCCTCACGTATTATAGAGGTGACCCCCATCAGACGTCCTCACGCATTATAGAGGTGACACCATCAGATGTTCTCATGTATTATAGAGGTTAGAGAATCAGAAGTATAAGAGAATTAGGAAATGGCACCAATGGGGTCTCCCGAGGACGGGAGGAGCAATTCAATAAACAAATGTTTCCAGAAACCAGAAGAAGCAACTCAGAGATCTCCAAGCACAAGATCTAGACCGGACAAACCAATCAGAGGGTCAGACGGGCACCATCACTGACAAGACCAGTCAGAGGGTCAGACGGGCACCATCACTGACAGACCAATCAGAGGGTAGCAATCACTGAAGAGATTGTGTTACATTGTATACATGTATGATCCCTTCACACAGCGTACCCCATGATTCATTTTATCCCTCCCATATACACTCCATACACCACCATTTCCTGTACACAGATCACACACACACGGGGGTGGGGGCTTCTCACACACAGGGGGGGGCGCAGGGATCACACACAGGGGACGGTGATGTACCTTACAGTCTGTCCTCTGATCACAGATCCTCACTCCATCCTTCTTTGCAATATACAGACCACACTTGATGACCTCATCACACACGGCAGAGGGCACAGCGGCCATATTTGAAAAGGGCAAAAACAAGCACACCGCATCCAGGTCATATTAAAGTAAATCGTCAACTTTTCATTTAACACTCACTGAAGGTCCTTGTTCAGGCACTTCCTGTTATAGGGTGACAACGCTCTATCCGTAATTCAGGCACTTACTATCATGTGCTGACAATGCTCCATCCTTGTTCATGCACTTCCTGTTATAGAGTGACCATGCTCTGTTCTTGTTCAGACATTTCCTGTTATGCGGTGACAACGCTCCGTCCTTGTTCAGACACTTCCTGCTAGAGGGTGCCAATTGGGGTGTGCAGAAAGAACACTTAGGACCAACATGGGGGTGTATATTGGGAGGTGCAGAAAGAGCATACAGGACCCAACATGGGGGTGTATATTGGGGGGTGCAGGGAGAGCACACAGGATACAACATGGGGGTGTATATTAGGGGGCACAGAGAGAGCACACAGGACCCAACATGGCGGTGTGCAGAAAAAGTGCTTAGGACCCAACATGGCGGTGTATATTGGGGTGTGCAGAAAGAGCACACAGGACCAGGGGCGTATCTGCCGCGAGACAAACAAGGTGTTTGCCTGGAGCGGCAGATTCGCTGAGGGCGGCACCGCGAGGGTTACTGACCTGGATGCGATGACGCGGACGCCGGCTTGAAGTGGACGGCGTGTGCAGACGGCGGGCGGCGTTGTTTTGCGGTGTCACAGGACCCAACATGGGGGGTGTATATTGGGGTGTGCAGAAAGAGCAGACAGGACCCAACATGGGGGTGAATATTGGGGGTGCCATGAGTTCCTCCGAGCCTACCAGTAAAGTAAACTCTGGTTACATGGACTGTTTCCTCTCTCGGGGCTGTTGCATTGCATGTGGAGTTCAGCAATCGCAGACTGAGGTGCCGAGGTGTCTGGCTGTATCCAGAGCGGAGTCCCTGTCCCCCTGTGTGAGCCCGGGAACACATTGAGGGTTGTCAGTAACATTGCTAGAAGTCCTTACTCTTCCCTAATCTACTAAATATGTGTTTTTGATGTTGGTTCTGACCATTCCTTGTAAAGTGTACGGAACACTTTCAATGAATACCCCTCATGTCGGGGCGCTCGTCCTCTGTGTGCTCTTTCTCTGCTCTTTTAAATGGGCAGCGCGGTAATAAAATCAGCAGTCCCATCCCCCAACTTCCTCAATCTTCCTGTATACTATACACTGAGTGGCCAGATTATTATCACCCCCTATCAGTACTTGGTTGGGCCGCCTGGTGACTCCGCGAGATGATGAAAGGTGATGCGAGGAATCTGACACGGCACTGTTACCCTTCTGTTGTCTGGTACCAGTCTTGCCCCTCCCCCGTTCTGCCCTAACATTGACTAGTCGCTGACGGCCACAATTCGCACTTTCAGACCCAGATTTTCGGCTGACAGTCCGGTCTTTAAACACTTTAACAATGAGCCGCTCTTGAACATGTAACGAATTCTGCTGTTTTGCTGATACTCGCTCCATGGCTCCGAGCGCCAACAATCATCCCGCGTTCAAAGGCTGTTACATCGCGTTGTTTCCCCGAATCTTCCCAATCACTTCTACTGTCGTGGTAACCAACCCGCTTCCCTATTTATAATGGTCTGGCCCTCCAGCAACTTCAGCGCCAAATTATAGCTCATTTGCCTACAAACGTCAGGTGGTCATAATAATCCGGCCACTCGGTGTATATAATAATCCGGCCACTCGGTGTATATAATAATCCGGCCACTCAGTGTATATAATAATCCGGCCACTCAGTGTATATAATAATCCGGCCACTCAGTGTATTCCCGAAATCCTCACATCTCTTCATTATCTGGGTGAGGACTTCCTGCTACTATCTATGGGAAACGTTATAGTTACATAGTCGAGACAAATGTCCATCAAGTTCAACCAAAATACAAACATCAATAAAAACCTTCCATCCAAGGAACCCGCCGCTGATCCTGAGGAAGGCAGACAACCATTATAAAGCATGCTCCGAATTACAGGGAAATCGTTCCTTCCTGATCCCCTGAGGAAAGAGGATCTTCCCGGAATCAACGCTCTACATCACAATCACTTCACTGCAAGAAACATGGAGATAATCCGTCTTCCCTCTCCCCGCCTGAGACAAAGGACGTATTGAGTGGGGGCCCTTCCCGTGTTCAGACACCTCCTCCCTAACAACCTGTACACAATGTATTATAGACGGTCAGACATCTCTGAGAACTTCCCTCATAGAAATCTCTAATGAAATTCCCTTACACAGCAAATATATTGAAAGAGGAAGCTTACATCAGAAACCAGCCGGTGGTGTGTGTGTTGGTTTCCTGATCTGCCCCCTCCGTCTTAGTCACAGGGAGTCCTCATGCCCCCCTCCTCCTGCATGTCCCCACCATGGTCTCCAACAACATGGCTGAAAAGCAGGAAGTGCTGTGACATCATTACCCTAATCTCCCTTCCTCAGTCATGTCCCCATCTAGGTCTCCAACAACATGGCTGAAAAGCAGGAAGTGCTGTGACATCATTACCCTAATCTCCCTTCCTCAGTCATGTCCCCATCTAGGTCTCCAACAACATGGCTGAAAAGCAGGAAGTACTGTTACATCATTACCCTAATCTCCCCTGATGTGTCGAAAGTGCGAACTTATCGAGTTGTGGGACCGCATGACCCTCCTCCGTCATGTCCCCATCAGGGTCTCCAACAACATGGCTGAAAAGCAGGAAGTGCTGTGACATCATTACCCTAATCTCCCCTCCTCCGTCATGTCCCCATCAGGGTCTTCAACAACATGGCTGAAAAGCAGGAAGTACTGTTACATCATTACTCTAATCTCCCTTCCTCCTGCATGTCCCCACCACGGTCTCCAACAACATGGCTGAAAAGCAGGAAGTACTGTGACATCATTACCCTAATCTCCCCTCCTCCGTCATGTCCCCACCACGGTCTCCAACAACATGGCTGAAAAGCAGGAAGTACTGTTACATCATTACTCTAATCTCCCTTCCTCCTGCATGTCCCCACCACGGTCTCCAACAACATGGCTGAAAAGCAGGAAGTGCTGTGACATCATTACCTCTGGAACACTCCTTCCCTCAGGCTCTATTTGCAGTGTTCACATGCTATTCTACAGAGTGTGAATGGGTTTCATAAGTTATGCATGAATGTCCTGTGAACTCAAATCTGCAAGCTGGAGAATTCAGGTAGTATTGGACTCAGAGCTCCGGGTGGGAGAATTCCGGTAGTATTGGACTCAGAGCTCCGGGTTGGAGAATTCCGGTAGTATTGGACTCAGAGCTCCGGGTTGGAGAATTCAGGTAGTATTGGACTCAGAGCTCCGGGTTGGAGAATTCAGGTAGTATTGGACTCAGAGCTCCGGGTTGGAGATTTCAGGTAGTATTGGACTCAGAGCTCCGGGTTGGAGAATTCAGGTAGTATTGGACTCCGAGCTCCGGGTTGGAGAATTCAGGTAGTATTGGACTCAGAACTCCGGGTTGGAGAATTCAGGTAGTATTGGACTCAGAGCTC
>NW_017309670.1:24144-52887 GCF_000935625.1 Nanorana parkeri | reverse complement strand
ATATATACACACATACACATATACATATATACACATATACATATATACATATACACACAACATTTTTTATTATTATTTATATATTGACAAATTAAGCATTTTTAAATAGGGAAACATTTGGTGTACCTGTAATCCCAGGAAGATGCAAAGATACCATGGAGGAACATCTTCTATCTTATAGAGCATGTCAAATTCAGTAGTTTTTACTTCTGTTTCAGATGTGGGAGCATCATCATTCTGTCAAATAAACAGCAACAGTAAGCATAAGCAACAACATTCTCAAAGGCATTTGATACGGTACCACACAAGCGCTTACTTCACAAGCTGAGGGCTATGGGCATAGATGAGGTGGTGTGTACGTGGATAGAGAACTGGCTACGGGAACGTGTCCAGAGAGTATCTGTAAATGGCACCTTTTCGGACTGGGCTAGTGTAATGCGCGGTGTGCCTCAAGGACCTGTGCTGGGTCCGATACTGTTCAACCTATTCATTAATGACATCGGGGAGGGAATAAATAGCCATGTTTCTGTGTTTGCAGACGATACAAAAATAGGGAGGGTACTAGAAACGGATCGTGACAATATAACATTGCAGGAGGACCTGGATAAAATAGGGGAGTGGGCAATACTATGGCAGATGAGGTTTAATGTCGATAAATGCAAAGTAATGTACTTTGGACATAAAAATAAACAAATAGGCTATACAATCATGGGTATGCCGCTAGGGAAGTCAGAAATAGAAAAAGATTTGGGGGTCATTGTAGACCACAAACTGAATGGTAGCTTGCAGTGCCAAGCTGCGGTAAACAAAGCTAGCAGGGTCTTGTCCTGTATTAAGAAGGGGATGTATTGCAGGGACAAGTCTATAATTGTGCCTCTATATAGATCGTTGGTTCGGCCACATCTGGAGTACGCGGTCCAGTTTTGGTCGCCGGTACTGAGAAGGGATGTCCTTGAACTGGAGAGAGTCCAGCGGAGGGCAACAAAACTAATTAGGGGAATGGAGGACCAGAGCTATGAGACAAGGCTTCTGACCTTAAACATGTTTACGCTGGAATTAAGGAGATTAAGGGGGGATATGATTTTCATGTACAAGATGTTCAATGGTGACAGCAACATTGGCAACAAACTGTTTGAGATTAACTCCATTACAAAGACTAGAGGCCACCACCTAAAGTTGGTGGAGAAAAAATTCCAGCACAATGGGCGAAGAGGGTTCTTTACAGTAAGAGCGGTTAAGGTCTGGAACTCACTGCCATCGGCAGTGATTTCAGCCAAGAGTGTAGATTTGTTCAAGAAACGTTTGGACAATTTCTTGAGGGACCATAATATCCAGGGATACCAGTATCCCTAAGAATGAGATGATGTGTGGACCTATATGGGTTGGACTTGATGGACGTATGTCTTTATTTAACCCCAAATACTATGTAACTATGTAACATTGAAAGTAAAAGATTAGGGTGCTGAAAACAAAGCTGTAGGTATTAAACAACATAAAAAAACTGCTACTTTGCATACCAGTCATCTACCTACTTCCTTAGAATACTCAGCGTCATGGACCCATCACCTGAGGTGCATCACCACTCCCTGCATTCACTGTACAGAGCTCTGCATTCACTGTACAGTGATGCAGAGAATAGTGCTTACTTCATCACTTTAACAACACTCTCTGCAATATTGAGGACTGCCCAGTGCTGCAGAACAAGCAAAGAAAAGGGGAACCCTGGATTTCACTAGAAAGAAGACATCCGATGACGTCTCATCGGAAGGGAGCCTTTAGGTGGTGAGGGGGAGGACTGGCTGACATTGGGGAGGAGGGAATAATTGGGATTTAGGTCATTGCCAACAACCAGCAACATTTTAATCTATGGTACCTCTTTAAGAAGAATTATCATATTATAAATATATTTTTCTGTTTTGGAGCTCTGAAAATGAGTATTGCAGAGCTATTTTTTATGAATACCTGCTTTATTTTTTTAAATTATACTAGAATTGAGCTTTAAGTTGACAGAGGTTCTGCACCTACAGGGATCTGAAATGCAAACTTGATTCTAGTCCTAGAACTCAATAAATCTTCCTTCCAGGGTAGACTGACAACACATGGGGCCCCCGGGAAATACAAGATTATGGCCCCCCCGCCCATATACAAGCCCCACCCCCATAAATGTGCAGTGGCCATATTGGCCGCCAGCGTGTTCTGTGCATGCACACCGCCATTTTGGAGTATATCTTGGTATACACCAACTTGGCAGCGCCCACATGTTCAGGTTCCACCATCTTTGTGTATACCAAAATATACTCCACAAACGGCAGCACGCATGCGCAGAACATGCTGGCGGCCGATACAGCCGCCGCTCGATCTGCAATTTCTTTGTGTGGTTTTTGGAATCGGAGGCTCATTGCCTCCAAATCTGACACAGCATTAAAATGAGTTTGCTTTGACGAAATAAATGTTTTTAATTTTAATTTGTTTCGTCTGAACCAAATTTGTTTGCCCTGCACGTCTATTACAAACCACAAACGATATAATCTGACTAGTACAGCAGATATGCATAAAACATAAAATTAAACAGGTTGTAAAATCTAAGAAAAATATAAGAAAAATAAACAGTAGCCCCACCAATCAGAGGAGATGTGGGACTGGCGCTGTAAACAGGCACCATGTGTACGGACATCAACGTCACCGGACTCCTCCCCCCTTCCCTTCGTTAGCCTTCACGGACATCGACGTGACCGCACTCCTACCCCCTTCACTTCGTTAGCCGACGGAGCCACTTAGGGAAGAAGGGAGGAGTCCGGTGACGTCGATGTCCGTGACATCACCGGATTGCCGATGGGACTCCCGGAAGCTGGTGTAGAAGTGAGTGTTTTCATTAGCGATCAAAATTATTTTAATCGATCAAAAAGTTTAACGATTAATCGAGAAATTAATCTTTAATTTCCACAGTCCTAATATATACACATTTAAAGTCCCAGTATCTGTGCTCAGTATCCGGGCATTTTCATTAGACCATAGACAGCACAATTAACACACTTAAATACATCAGTAAATAATCAATAATATATATTAATAAATACACTGCACTATAATTGGAATTTAATTGGCCACGGCCTTTATTTATATCACACTTAAACATATCTTAAACCATACCTTAAAACACTTAAACTAGCTCAGTCACCACGACTCGAGCCAACCAATATAAATAACAACCTCCATCTACCATGAGACGGACATCACAGTATATTACAGACACAACCGTATACAAACCAAAACGATGAAATCCCAGTCACCATATCTCGGGATCCTAAAGGCAGTGACAAGAAAAATAAAAGGGAGGGTGTAAATTGCTGCTGTATGATCCGTTCCCAACTGACAGCCAACGTAACTGTGCTTCTCTTTTATAGGAGACAACACGAGGCTCAATTGTCAGCAGGACCCGGACGAACTGCCGAAGTGCATGAGGCTCAACTGTCAGCAGGACCCTGCCAGCAGGACCAACAGCCAAAAACTCGTGGATAACCGGTATGTGTAAACAAACATTTTTTTTTTGCAAAGCATATGCATGTTCCTGGTGGCTGTCATATTCCCATAATGGGAGCCTTGCATATGCTTCTGCTCCCTTTTCAAGAGTATGAGTACTTGTGAAAATGCCCAGTATCGGCACTGGTGCATAACTACTGTATAATGCAATGTATTGCTGGGATCTATCGTCCTGTATAGCTGGTGGTAATCTGCATTGCTGTAGAATCATTCTACAGCAATGCATGATACCACCAGCTATACAGGACTACAAATCCCAGCAATACATTATATTGCAAATCAGCAATGCTGAATACCACCAGCTTCTCTCCCCCCCTGGGGGGAGGCAATTGCCCCGTTGCCTCCCTGTATTGGCAAAATAAAAAACATAAATAGAAATAATAATCATAATAATCATTTTTAAAAATGACCGCTGGCCTGTCCGCTCGCAACGAACTCCTGCCGCAGAATGGCATTTTGACAGATGCTGGCAACATATAAACAATTGGGCGGAGCTAGCAGTGACAGCTAGCACTGCCCAACTGTTTACAGTCTTATGGCATCTGACAAGGTGAGCCATTATTGGGCAAAGGCATCATGGCTCTTACAGACCTGTGGTCAGGTGCAAGGCTTTAGCCAATCAGGGCTCACAAGGCACAGTGCCCTGCATGGAGCTTGGCGGGCGAACAGCACGCCGAACTCCCTGACAGTTTGTGTTTTTGCCAAACACACGAACTGCCGATGTCCACGTCGAACTCACGTTCAACTCGAACATTGAACCCATGCCTGATAGAAAGGGCCAATTTGATCAAGATGGTATGGACACCTCTGTTATTATATGTGTTACACAACTCACCGGTGTGGATAGTATCAAAACAGTTTAAAAAGATAGATTCTATATTTCGAGAGCTTATTTGGAAAAGCCTTGTATTAGACTTTCCACTCTACAACTACCTAAAGAAGCGGTGGGACTTGTGATACCACAGGTCAAATTATATTTGATAGAAATCCCAGTTACAGCACATAGAATCAGAGAATACTTTGGTTATTATTCTTAGAGCTGCAACAATTATTCGATTAAGTCGATTATAGTAGTCCATCACTGAACCCTTTTTTTTTTTTAAATCCGATTAGTCGATTAATCGAACTTAATAATCAGCTAACTAATCGATTATGAAAATAATTGTTAGCTGCAGCCCTAATTATTCTACAGATACTCAATTATCTCACAATTGGAAGCAGGGTTACCCCTGGAATATGGAGATTATGATACGGTTATGTTGGTATGGAAAATATGGCAGGATATGAAAGGCATTATGAATTATGAGGGCACTACAACTTTTACTCCAATATGGTCTAACGAGATACAGTGTATATAATGAAGTGGCCAAATTACAAGGGTTTGAAGAGTGGCAACGTAGGGGGGATAAGTTATATGCCACAGCTATATAATGACCACACTATAAAAACTTATCAAATGTTAATGGACGAGTTCCAACTGCCTAAACAACATTTTTATAAATATCTCCAGCTGCATCATGCAATTAAGGCACAGAATAGGAGCAGAAACCAGGGGCAGCGGAGCCTGGGGAACACCGTTGAGGTGTCGGGCGGGGGGGGGGCCTGTTTACTGGATCGTAGAAGCGATCTGGCGGCAGCTGAGCCGCCAGAATTGCTTCTACTGAAAATCCAGCCGCCAGCTCTACAAATCTGAACTAAAAGCTAAAGGCCGCCGGGAGTCTGTTTAACACCTTCAGAATTCATAACGGGATTATCCCGTCATGGGTCGTGAAGGGATTAAACCATTTGTGAATTTTTGTGCTGTGGTAACCCATAGCAACCCACCCAGTGACCGAGTGTTTTTGAAAGCTCCTAGCAACTAAAGAGACTGAGGGGAATTTATCAAAACTGGAGCAAACTGAATCTGGAGCAGTTGGCCATGGCAACCAATCATCAGCATCCACCTTTCATTTTCAAACCTTAACTGAACAAGCTGAAGATAGAAGCGGATTGGTTGCCATAGGCAACTGCTCCAGATTCTTCTGCTCCAATTTTGATAAATTCCCCTCACTGTGTTCTGTGAACACGTGTTTTTGAGAAAGGAAAATGTGCATTTTATTAAGAAAAATTTCATTTCTGGACTGTGCGGTTTCTGCTAGGAGAAGGGGTTAGCAGACGCCAATGAAGATAAGCTCATCTGTGCACATGCTGGAGAAGCCTGCTAGCATGAAAGGGGAGATGTCTAGATGCTTCTGGTGCAGACTGGTCATGCTGTGTGACCAGATAAAAAGGTGCACAGTCAACAACACTACAGTTATTGTTGGACACGTGTTGCTGCTGTGAGCTGTGTTCTGTGATTCTACGTTGTACTGAGTGAAGATAGCTGGGTTCTACCCTAGTGTTACCGGTTTCATGGAGAGTGATTGGAAGGTGTCTGCACCAGGCATCACCACCTGCCCGACTACCATTACTGACACCAGGATTTATTTAAGAGCCTGGGGGGACATCACCATCTTCATAACTAGTGTGTCTGAGGCTCTTGGAATAGTCTGCAAGGACTATAATAGCTTGTCCATGAATACTCAACCGTGGACACGCTGCCTCAGAGAATGTCTGTGGGATGTTGTCCATCCAGCGCTGCCACCGCGAGCCTTCTGACTAAATTCCTCCACCATTGGACCTGTGGTGTAGACGAAGATAGGACGATCGGAACCATCCTCAGTTGTCACTCCAAGGGAGAAGGAGGAATCTGCTGCCGAAAGTTCCTTAACTACCAGAACGACACCACTCGCCCTACAGCAATTCCAGCCATCAGAGACCCTCCAGTTTCTAGTGGTTGCAGGAGAGGCAGGGTGAATCGACTGATAGGGGAGTCTGCGACAGGAACGGAGTCTCGACTAACGGAGCGGCCGACAGGACCCTGTAAGATTGATGAGAAAGAGGTCTGGCAATAGACACAGAAGCAGAATTCCCACACTGCCATGCCCGTTGCCGCTAGGAAAATTTGTAGTCACCTCCACCACTACTGCTGTAACTACCACTCTGGGGCACTCAATTTTCAAATGCGGGGAAGAAAGAAGCGGGGAGCAGAAGCGGACGAAGTTGGTCTGAGAAAGGAGAAGATTGGGAAGAGTTTAGACCATGGGTACTGCGCACCTCCAATATGTGCAGTGCACCAGCATTGGCTGACCTGGACTTTGGGGACCCCGACCATGATCATGGCGAAGTTACAGTGGAAGTGGTGGTTAAGCAGACTGTTCATAGAACTACCAGTTGGCCGGATTGTTGTCCAAAGGAGGGTATGAATTCAATAAGCTCACAGACAGTCACGTCACCTGAAACACCAGTAGGGGTAGGGGAGGGGAGACCCAAAGGAGTTATCAAAGCTGGCCAGATCCCAGTGGGTGATACATAAGAAGGTGGCACAAGAGTATGGGCTTCAGTACCCGTATGTTCCAACATGGGTGCTGGACAAAGTGGAGGACAAGAGGAATTAGTGGCCTAACAGAAGGCATGGACTAAATACCCAGGTGGTCATTAAAAAACCTGGCCACAAAGACTCTATTTGACTGTCTCTAACCACTGTGGTGATAAAGTAATCAGTTACCCTGCCAGACCCCAGGTTCTACTGGTAAGGAGTAACAGGATTTGCTGTATAGTGTTTGCAACTGATAAGAAGATGTGAGCCATGGGGCAAGGAATCTCTTTTCAAGATCACCGCTGTGAGGATCTCTAAGGTTTTTTTTTCTTCTACAGCTTTTCTAAGCAATTGGTATTAAAAAAAAATAAAAGGGGGAAGGAAATCTCACTACCCAGATCTCCCCTTCTCATTCATGTGTTTGTAACTTGATCAAGATTTGTATCCAGGACTCTTTTTAGATCACTCCTGTGACTGGTGGCGAACTACTCTCAACCATCCAAGAAAGGCAGATCAATGTCCTGGACGCAGGATGACGATGATGGATAAGTAAATCTAAAGTAAGGATTACTTTGTCACTTTCAAGCAAGTATGTACCTGCTTCTCACCTAATGCTTCTTCCAAGCAGTGTTAGCTTCAGCAACAAAAGTTGGGGGTTTTTGGCCATTTTTCAGTGACAAAAATGAAATGAAAAAAAGTTTTTTGTCCAGTACTCAATTTCCGTCAATGAAATCAAACGAAAACTAAATCAATAATGAGAATCTTTGTCAACAATTCTCATTATCGATTCTCATTATCGATATTTTAAAATGCAACATGGCACACACAGGCAATACAGGGCACACACAGGCAATACAGGGCACACACAGGCAATACAGGGCACACACAGGCAATACAGGGCACACACAGGCAATACAGGTACACACAGCATTGCTATTCAGCCTGTCAATAGTTCACTATAAGCAGCCAGTGGAGGAAGAGAGTAGAAGGCTGAGACATATATCCCATTATTGAACACCATTAGGGTAGACCTGAATTCATTTTCCTTAAGGAAGCTTACCTGAGTAGGGAGAATTAATGCAATAAAAATGATGATACTTCCAAAAATATTGTTTATATTTCGGATGGTACCCATAGAAATACCTAGAATCTTTTTTCAATTGTTAAGAAAGATATAATAAATAAATGTGTATGGAATAATAGGAAACCGAGAATCTCATGGAATATTATAACTAGGGCAAGACAAAGGGGAGGACTGGCTCTACCAGATTTTAAAACATACCATATAGCGGCACAACTGACCCGAGTTGCGGACTGGGTTTTTGGGACAGAGCAGAAGAGCTGGGTGCAACTGGAGACAATACTTAGTGAGACTAAATTAAGTAGAATAATGTGGATCCCACCAGCAAAAAGAAATATATCAGTCAACACATTACCACTTACCTTGACGACCTTGAAGACATGGGACCGCCTACACTTTAGATATAGATGGGCATAGAACTCAACATTGATGCCCTTGTTGGGAAATTAATATTTCCTTCCGGGAAAACACGACCCATCATATCTGAGGTGGAGTAAGTCCGCAACCTTGAAGGTTAGAGACATACTACGGGAAACCTCAATGTGCACTCTTGAGGAGTTAAGGGAAAAATGGGGGAAATATCCCCTAGATTGGTGGAGACACCAACAACTGTCAAATTTTGTATATATGTTACCTAAACCACTGAGAATAGGTCAAGATATAACCCCATTAGAATCTATAATGGGATCCAAACAGACCCCCCAACACTGTTTAGCACTTTTCTATAAAGTAATTAATACAATGGAAAGTGAATCATCTCCTGGGTATATAGATAAGTGGGCAAGGGAACTTGGACATGAACTTACACAGGAGGAGGAGAGGAAGATACTGAATTTAATCACTACCACAACAACTGACACTAGGACATTAGAGACTAATTACAAACTATTGTCACATTGGTACTATGTACCTAAGAAATTGCATATGATACATCTGGTGAATGATGAACTCTGTTGGCGGTTATGTGGGGAAATAGGATCCTATGTGCATATTTGGTGGGAATGCCCTAAAATAAGACCTTTCTGGAACTTGGTGAAAGAGGTTATTGAACAAATTTGTGATATACACCTACCTGCAGATCCATGGGTATATCTATTTCATCTCACAGCGGAGTCAGTGAATGTATATAAAAAATCTTTAGTGCCCCATATGTTAAACGCGGCTAAAACTTTGATTCCACGACATTGGGGAACTGAGAACATACCCTCTATGGAGGAATGGTTTACTAAAATAGACTCCATTAGGCTAATGGAGGAAATGGTAAAAACGAGACAAGATAAATATACCTCTTTTAAGAACACATGGAAAAGATGGAAAGAATTTAAAGACCTAGGACTGTATTATCCCTATGTGTGTTAAAAAGAAATATAAGGAAGAAGGTGTAGCGAGATAGATCAAAGTGATAGAAATATAGAGAAGTAGAATAGAAGGTATCATGGATAACATGTTGAGATAATACACCGTCTTCTAGCGATGCCCAAGTGGGGGGGAGGGGGGGAGGAGTGAGGAAGTGAGGGGATGGATGAGTAAATGGAAAATCTCTGGTAGCCTGTAGGAAACAGGTGATGGAAGATAGAGGTGAAGGGAGTGGGATAGTGTTTGGACTTGGGAGGAGGGAAGGGGGAGGAGAGGAAGGAGAAAATATTTTGACAATTAATGACAATGGAAAATATTCATATTTATAAATACACATATGTGCACAGAGTATTATTTAGGAATAAGGGGTAGTGGTAGATTTTGGACAAAGCACAAAAGGTGCACATAATGTGGGGTATATTTGAGTGAGGGAAACGCAGGAGGAGAAGAGGGAAAGAGGGTAATGTGTCTTTTGCTTGGATCCTGTAGATTTCTGGAGACAATTTGAGTCAGGAGAGAGAGGATGGAGGGATGGTAGAAGAGAATAGTATATGTGGATATATACTGAATGTGTAAATGAGGCAATGGTTGGGAAAGAATGTAAAATGTAAAGTTTTAAGATTTAATGTGAAGATGCTATGTAAATGTATAAATATGTGGAAAAATGAAATAAAGAGTCAATATAGAAAAATAAACTGTAAGTGAGGGAAGCTGGGATGGGGCTGGCTGGAAATCTATTGCTGGAGTGTACTGGTCATGTGTAATGTATATGTAGTACATATATACAGCACACACCTCCACTACACTCCAACAATAGATTTACAACTCTCCACTGCTAACACGAATAGGTTAAATCATGATCCATAGTACATAACATGTAGTTGTACTATGGATCATTTAAAGTCACCTGTCCCTTTAAGAAAAAGTATCGGTAATTGGTATCAGCAAGTACATGAGGGGATGTACTTGGGCTTGAAAAAGTGGCATCGGGACATCCCTAGTTTGTAGCCATATCCAGCAACTAATTCCAACAGAAACCAGGAGTTATGCACACGGATAATGGAAGGGAACACATCAGCATGGAAGTAAAATCATATCTGAAGAAACAGCATATAGTACGCCAGACCACCACACCATACGCTCCTAAACAAAATGGTGCAGCAAAACGGAAAAAATAAAAAAATAAAAATTGCACTGTTATAGAAATGGCCAGATGCAAACTGTCATATACTGCTAAAACACATAGCATAGGAATCAAGAAGACAGATGGATATACATCCTAATTCAGTGATGGCGAACCTTGGCACTCCAGTTGTTTTGGAACTACAAGTCCCATGAGGCATTGCAAGGCTCTGACAGCCACAGACATAACTCCCAGAGGCAGATGCATGTTGGGATATGTAGTTTTGGCACAGCTGGAGTGCCAAGGTTCGCCACCACTGTCCTAATTTATGTTGATGACATTATAACCGGTTTTAAACAAGAAGGGGACTATAGTCAAATAGTTCACAAACTAAAACAAAACATTGTCATTAAAGACAGGGCCGTAGCAAGGATTTTTGCCTACACAGGTTTTATGTGTGCTGCGCAGGACCTAATGCAGCCAAATCAATGTAAAAATTAAATTGCAGAGGTCAGTTGTAACGCAGAGTACAAAAAGGTCAGTAAATGTAACGCAGAGTGCAGGGGTCAGTAATGTAACGCAGAGTGCAAGGGGTCAGCAAAAGCACAGAGTATAGAGGTCAGTGGTGTGACGAAGAGTGTAGTGGTCAGCGGTGTGACGCACAGTGCGGAGATGTGACGCACAGTGCGGAGACGTGACGCACAGTGCCCGTGGATCTGATGTTCTATCTCGGGTGCTCTGCCCTTTTCCTCAGAGGTGGGGGGGGGGCAGCAATGTCCAGCATGATGCATCTAGTAGCTGCAGTGTCAGCTGGCTAATGGTGGTGGTGCAGCCTTCCTCCCTGCCCACACCAAGTGAAGTGGGTGAAGGAAGCTGCACGTGACCGCTGAGGAGCCGAAGCAGGCACTCAGAAAGGCGGCTCTGATCGCACCTGTCAGCGCTCTCTCTCCTCCTGGCCGCTCTGAAGCTGCAGCGGCCGGGAGGAGAGAGAGGGAGCACTAACAGGCCATCTTAAAGGGACCCCCCTTTCAGTCCGCATCTTCCCTCTCCCCACTTGACCTGTTTGTAGGGTAGCACCGGCTCTGATTAAAGAGCTAGGAAACATCAGTCACTATCTGGGAATTCCAATAGAGAGGGAAGAAGATAGAAGCCATCATCTCAACTAAAGTCAGAAAATTACAGAAATTCTGTAAATTCCACATGCAAAGAAATTAAAAATACCTATGGAATCAGGCTACCAAAAGAGCAATGAAGCAGAAAGCTACACAACAATGACATGTACCACAGAGTAATCGGAAAGATACTACACTTTGCCACTGTGACAAGACCAGAGCTTGCAGCAGTGGGCATATTTGCTAGAAAAGTTACAGACACCCTGTCAGCGTGACTGGAACGCAGTAAAGAGGGTAATACAGTACTTAAAAGAACAATTCGGATGAAGCTACGACTGCCAGCAGCACCCTGTCCATTCTACTTTTCATTCCACTTTTTTTTTTGCTATGGCCATTTGTTCTGTATAGTTGGGCTGAGCTCGCCTGTCATTTTGGTGCCTAGGAACATGAGAGCGTCATAGCAATGCGCAACCGCTCTGTTAACCCCCGACTGGGGACGTAGCACTTCCTGCTGCGCTTCAACCATGCTTCCTGTTGCACTCCAACCACATTTCTGGGTCTCCTTGACTGGCCCTGACATGGCCACAGATACAACTGCGGGACCGCCTATTCTCTTTACCCGCCCATCTTCGTTTTGACGGTTTGTTTACCCTTGCGAGTCTGCATCTTCACCAAATACTATAACACACAACGTGCTTTATCTGTCTGCTTTCTGGAAAGTTTTGCGACTTGAGTCCCATCTGTGGCAGCGCTCTTCTGGAGGTGTTGGGGAGAGGGTTCAAAAAAAAGCAACAAAGGGAGGGGGTTATTTTATTGGGGGGAGGGGTTTTCCTTTTAGGAGGTTTTTTCCTATAGGCGGCTCTATTTGTTGGTGGTTGGGGGGTATGCGGAGGGGTGTGCTGCTTTAGTTTAAGTGTGGACCGGGGTGTCCAACTTTAGAAGACAGAGCAGAAAAACAAAAAGACAAAGTCTAAAGCGCTACTATCATTAATGAACAGGGTGTAGGGGGGTGTTGAGGCCTAGAGGGCTTGAAGAATGGAGGTTTGTGTACGATCATATACTCCGTTTGGTGTCAGAGGCGAGAGGGAGAGAGAGAGGTAACAAATGAGACATAAGTGATGGTACCATGTAAAAAGAGTGTAGTAACTCAGCATGGGGTTTACATGGATGTGCTGTCATCGGCGTCGGGGTCTCTGCAGTGGAGAGTTGATTGAAGCTACTCTTGTGTATTCCTCTGTGTTGATAGAAGTGTGTGCTGGCTCTGTCGGTTTGCTGAAGGACAGCTAAAGGGAGGGTAGTCCCGTCCGCCGGTGCCGGGAGGGTCCGGTCTGGCCCATGGATGGATGGGGGGATGCTGGTTTAGTTCCTTCGCTGTGGAGCGGTGATGTCGGCGGGATGTGGAAGTTTGTGCGCGCTGGTGCTGAGGCGGGCGCAGACGCCGCAAGTTCCGGTCTGCCCGGAGGTGGTGTCCGAGGCGTCACAGACGTGGGACGGAAGTTCCTGTTGTCAAGGTTATGTGGCAACGCGTTTCGAAGACGTAGTCTTCCTTGTCAAGCCAAGGTGAGGGGAAAAAATCTGGCGGCAGATTTAAAAACGAACGTGCGGGGGGGGCGTGGTTATGATGCAATTTTGATAGGGGGTGTGTCCAATGGTGTGTCAGAACTGCTGGGCATGGGAGAATGAGCGAAGGACAGAAATGTATGTTCACGATGGGTTGAATAAAGAATACTATGCTGGGGTGCTGATTTCCAGTTGAATGCAAATGAGAAGTAGTCTAATTAAATTATGGTGCTGATTTCAAGTTCCTCATTGAGGCCGTGGGGAAAGAGTGTATTTAGCTTATATATCCAAAATGTTTCCTGTTTGCATAGTTCATGAAATCCTCTCTGCTGCAGGTAGGCGATCTGGGATTTGCTCAATGACAAAGACTTGTAAGAATTTAATGTTTTTCTGATGCTTGTGAAGGAAGTTACGTGGGACGCTATATTCGGTATTGCCTTTTTCAATAAATCTTCTGTGCTCTCCTATGCGTTTACTTAAGGGACGGATGGTGCGGCCTATATATAAGAGGTTACAAGGGCATCTCAGGCCGTAAACGACATGATCGTGGGCGCAAGTGATAAACTGATGTATGGGAAATGTGTTCCCAGAGCTATCCAGGAACGAGGTTTGGCCATGGGTAATAAATTGGCAAGTTAAACAGAGTAGTTTTTTGCATTGATGTACTCCTGTTCTGTTGTTGAAGAAGGTTTTTGTTTTATTTTTCTTAGTGGAGAGTTTGCTGGGCGCCACTATGTTTTTGACGCTTTTGGCTTCCCTGAAAACTACTGTGGGCTTGGGCGGGAGTATGGGGCCTAGTTTGGGGTCACATAAGAGTAAGTGCCAATTCTTTCTCAGAATGGACTCAATGGGGGTGATTTACTAACCTAAACACACACACGCACCAGGTGCGTGTGCATTTTTACACAGCAAAACGTATTTATCAACCAAACACGAGCAACGTGTCATATTTTCACGCCGTTATGGCGCGTTTTTATGTATTTACGTACGTGCGTGTCATGTAGCATGCGCCATAGGCTACACCCCGCTCTAATAGCGGCATGCAAGTCTCTAAAAGCATATTTCCACTAATGCCATATATGGAAAAATCATGCACATGATGCATATATAATGCTGCTTCACAGTTTAGACAAAAATGGTTAGCTCATGCATTTACATTCCTGCATTCATCAACGCAAGCAACACAACATAGAGCTAATTTACACAACATCACCTTGCAATTCATGCAGGGCTTTGCACAACACACCTGCTGGGTGTGTACACACTACAAAGGTGTCTAGATTCCACCAATAGATCATGCTGGGAGGGAACACACTACAGAGGTGTATACTTGTTCGTGGCGTGTTTATAAGGTTAGTAAATCAACCCCAATGGCTTTGAATTTGTTATTAAAAGGTGTGATGAACCTTGTCGCGTTGTCCTGTGTTTGTTGTTTGTTTTTGTTTTTACTATTGGGTGCAGTGTTTTCTGTTAGGAAGGATTCTTGGGCCCTGTTGATGAGTTTTTTGGGGTAACCTTTCTCTAGAAATTTGTTTTTTAGATGGAGAGTTTGTTTGTGGTAATCTTCCTTTTTGGTGCAATTCTTATTTATCCTCCAGAACTGTCCTTTTGGGACATTTTGTTTCCATCGGGGGTTTCCATCATAGTGTAGATATGAGTTGCCGGCAGTAGGTTTGAAATGTGTGGTGGTGGTGATGGTCTTGTCTCTGTGTGTGAGCTCAAGATCCAGAAAGGTGAGTTTATGGTCATCAAGGACATGGGTGAACTTGTGGCCAAAGGTGTTAGAGTTACAGTGTGTCGCAAACTCAGAGATGGTGTCTACTGGGCCGTCCCATATGATGATGATATCATCAATGTAATGGCCGTAATAAGTTAGATGCTTGGAGAAGGGGTTTCTTTGCCAGATATGGAAGTGCTCACAGTAGCCCATGGTTAAGTTTGCGTAACTTGGAGCATAGTTTGCTCTGATGGCAGTGCCCTGGATTTGTAGGTGAAATTTATCGAGGAATGAGAAATAATTATGTTCAAGTGTAAACTTTGTGGAGTTTACAATGAACTGGGCTTGTTTATAGTGTAGTGCTGGCTGCTGTGCCAGGTAGTGTTGTAAGGCTTCTAGGCCTACCTCATGTGGTATGGATGTGTAAATGGAACATACGTCTAAGGATACCCAGTGGTAGGTGGGCTCCCAGGTATATTTGCTCAATATGTCGATCAGGTGTCCGGAGCCTCTTAGATAAGAGGGTAAAGTAATAACGATGGGTTGCAAGAATTGGTCTATGTATCTGGAGAGGCCACTGGTGAGGCTATCGATGCTGGATATGATTTGACGGCCAGGGGGTGTGTTCTCGTTTTTGTGGATTTTTGGAAGGCGGTAGAAGAAGGGTGTTTTTGGTTGGGGGGGGCTGATTTTTCTTTTTTGGTGATCACATTTTCTTCATGGGCTGTGTCAGTGTGGATTTTGAGTTCTGCGAGGAATTGGGGTAGGGGGTCGGAGGGCAGGGGAGAGTAGGTTGACTTGTCGGACAGGAGGCGATGGGCTTCTTGTATGTAGTCATCCCGGTTTTGGATGACTGTGCCACCACCTTTGTCTGCCTGTCTTATGGAGATTGTGTCATTGCTAGTCATGGTTTTTAATGCTTTTTTGTTCTTTGCAGGAGAGGTTGGTTTTTTTTCGTTTGTTTGGTGTCATGTTTGATGTGATGTTTGCATTTTTTGAGGGGCATAATTTCTTGAAATCAGCATATGTGACCTGATAGAAAGTATCTATGTAGTTGCCTTTGGATTTGGTGGGGTAAAAACTGGAAGGGGGACGTAGTGAGCTGTGTACAATGCTTGGCTGTGCCCAGTCCCCTAGTTCAATATCAGGTGGGTGGGATGGGTCAAGCAGTTCTTCTAGTATGGCCAGGACGTCTGTGTCCGTGTCAATGCCTATGGGCTCTGTGGGTGTGGGAATGGTACTGTTTGGTTCATGTGCTAATTCAGATGAGGTTTGTATGTTGTAATAATGTCTTTTGAGCGTTAGGTGGCGGACAAATTTGTTAAAATCTTTAAATAGTGTGAAGGAGTTGGGTAGAATGTCTGGAGCGAAGTTCAAGCCTTTGTTGAGTAGGGATGTTTCCTGTGGGGCTAGTGTGTGGTCGGAGAGGTTGAATATTCGGACTGTGGACTGTTTTGGTGTTGTCTCTCTCTTTTTGTGTTGGTGGGTCAAGTTTGATCCTCCCCTAGTCCCTCTTCTGGTTTTTTTCTTTTGTGCGGTCGGTTTGGGCCTAATCCTAAAAAATGTTCTGGCTGTTGTGAGGGGGAGGGGATTAGTTCAAGTGCGGTCGTTGGTGGGATTTGGCTTTGGAACATTAATGCACTTGTCTCTTGTGTGGTCCCAGGTCTGGGATAGGTGTTCGGCTGGGGCTTGTCTGGCATGGGTGGCTGGATTGGGGGGTGGTTGAGCGCACTTGGGTCTGCCGCAGGTTCTGCAGGGTTGTTGGTAATGGACTTTGTTCGTGTGGTAGGGGTAATGTGGTTGTGGGTGGTTTCCGGTGTCAGGGGTAGTGGTGAGATGTTAGGTTTTGGGGGGGTTTTCGGGGTTTTGTGGAGCATGGTTCTTGGTGTGGTTCTGTCTGTGTTAAATTGGGGGAGCTGCTGGATGTATTTGGATGTGGGTGCATCCCAGATTAGTTTCATGATGTGCGCTGAAGGTCTGGGTGATAGCGACTTGTGTGGCTTTGTGGTCTGAGTTAATTTTTTCCATTTGAAATCGTCGTTAGCATAGTCATTTTGGTCTCTGTGCAATTTTTTGTTGTTTCCTTTTATGATGTTATCCTCATGTTTGGTTTTATTTTTGTTTAGGGTTGCTAGCCATTTGGGGAATAAATCTGAAGTGCCGTATTCGTTAGTCATATTTTTGCGGAGTTCTTCTATTTGGGTGGTTAGTTTGGTTAGTTTTCTTTCACGTTGTTCTATTATGAGTTTGATCCATTGGCTGTCCCAAACTCAGCTACCCAATCCCACTGTTTTTTTAGGTCGTCATCTAGGAAATCGCATCGTTTTTTAATTCTAAGACCTCTGGGTGTGATTTTGAGATCTAGGTATTTTTGGAGGTATGTGATGTCCCACCATTGTAGGTTCTTGTCGAAGGTTAGTTGTTGTAGTTTCAGGAATTTCTTCATGGTGGTCTCAAAGGATCTGGTGTGTGAGAGGAGGGGCTTAATGGGGAGTATTAGGGGTGGTTTGGTTTGGTATTGCTAAGGTAGATTTTCTTTGGGGGAGGCGGGATCGGTTTGTTTTTCATTTTGTAGTGAGTCCCGTGAGCTGCTGTGCAGGATGGAAACAAAATGTCCCAAAAGGACAGCTCTGGAGGTTAAATAAGAATTGCACCAGAAAGGAAGATTACCGCAAACAAAGTCTCCATCTAAAAAACAAATTTCTAGAGAAAGGTTACCCCCAAAAAACTCATCAACAGGGCCCAAGAATCTTTCCTAACAGAAAACACTGCACCCAATAGTAAAAACAAAAACAAACAACAAACACAGGACAACGCGACAAGGTTCATCACACCTTTTAATAACAAATTCAAAGCCATTGAGTCCATTCTGAGAAAGAATTGGCACTTACTCCTATGTGATCCCAAACTAGGCCCCATACTCCCGCCCAAGCCCACAGTAGTTTTCAGGAAAGCCAAAAGCGTCAAAAACATAGTGGCGTCCAGCAAACTGTCCACTAAGAAAAATAAAACAAAAACCTTCTTCTTCAACAACAGAACAGGAGTACATCAATGCAAAAAACTACTCTGTTTAACTTGCCAATTTATTACCCATGGCCAAACCTCGTTCCTGGATAGCTCTGGGAACACATTTCCCATACATCAGTTTATCACTTGCGCCCACGATCATGTCGTTTACGGCCTGAGATGCCCTTGTAACCTCTTATATATAGGCCTCACCATCCGCCCCTTACGTAAACGCATAGGAGAGCACAGAAGATTTATTGAAAAAGGCAATACCGAATATAGCGTTCCACGTCACTTCCTTCACAGGCATCAGAAAAACATTAAATTCTTACAAGTCTTTGTCATCAAGCAAATCCCAGATCACCTACCTGCAGCAGAGAGATTTCATGAACTATGCAAACAGGAAACATATTGGATATATAAGCTAAATCAGCACCATAATTTAATTAGACTACTTCTCATTTGCATTCAACTGGAAATCAGCACCCCAGCATAGTATTCTTTATTCAACCCATCATGAACATACATTTCTGTCCTTTACTCATTCTCCCACGCCCAGCAGTTCTGACACACCATTGGACACAACCCCTATCAAAATTGTGTCATAACCACGCCCCCCGCCCGTTCGTTTTTTAAATCTGCCGCCAGATTTTTTCCCCTCACCCTGGCTTGACAAGGAAGGCTATGTCTTCGAAATGCGTTGCCACGTAACCACGACAACAGGAACTTCCGTCCTACGTATGGGATGCCTCGGACACCACCTCCGGGCAGACCGGGACTTGCGGCGTCTGCGCCTGCCTCAGCACCAGCGCGCACAAACTTCCACATCCCGCCGCCATCACCACTCCACAGCGAAGGAACTAAACCAGCGTCCCCCCATCCATCCACGGACCAGATCGGACCCTCCCGGCACCGGCGGACCAGACTACCACCCCTTCAGCTGTTCTTCAGCAAACCGACAGAGCCAGCACACACTTCTATCAACACAGAGGAATCCACAAGAGTAGCTTCAATCAACTCTCCACTGCAGAGACCCTGACGTCGATGACAGCACATCAATGTAAACCCCATGGTGAGTTACTACACTCTTTTTACATGGTACCATCACTTATGTCTCATTTGTTACCTCTCTCTCCCTCTCGCCTCTGACACCAAACGGAGTATTTGATCGTACACAAACCTCCATTCTTCAAGCCCTCCAGGCCTCAACACCCCCTACACCCTGTTAATTAATGGTAGTAGCGCTTTAGACTTTTCTGCTCTGTTTTGGATGCCTTTATTATTACTGTGTTTATTTTTGAAATGTGTGCGGGCTGTGACATTTAAGGGAGGTACCTAGCATTATGCAAGAGGTTTGGGGGATAATATAATTTCTACACACATTTTACATACACACACACACACACACACACACACACACCCACACACACACATACATACATACATACATACATACATACATACACACATGGTTTGTTCATTTTGGTGTCACTATGTTTGCCCTGATGAAGGGAACCAGCGTGGTCTTGAAATGTTGGCTATTTAACTATTTAACACTTGTGACATGCTTCTTTGAATAAAAGAACACTTGGATTTATCTCATCCTTTGAGTGCTGGTGATCTTCATTGTTTAAACCCTTCTGCCCCAGGACGCAGGGAGACTTTGTTTATGCGATCCATTGTGTTTATGGCATGGAACCTTGGGAGAAATGGAATGGATAGAGTGAATGGGCCCTAAATCATGAACTCTTACATGGTGGAAGGCTATTATTATAGCATTGAGTAGGACACTAGCACAAGAATTTAATCTGCCCACATGATTTTAGCATGAAATACATCAGTACATTTCCAGTTAGTGCTTGTTTTCTTTAGTCAAAGCATCTACAATAAAGTGCAAAGAGAGCTTCTGTTTTGAATGCAGATTTCTTTCTCTTTATTGAGAAATAAACTCAGATTTATAATTGTGGTTTAGAAATTCTTTTGTGAAATTAATTTATTCCAGGAGTCTATGTTGTTCTTTCCTCTAGCTATTAAGTTCCGACTTGTTCTGATATTTTATTGTGGTATATAGCCCAATACTAACACATTGTAACCTAATGTTTCTACATAATTTTAAACACATTTTTGATTGTGTCGTGTGCTGATATTGTACAGCCAAGTTACAATATGTTAGTATTGGGCTATATACCACAATAAAATATCAGAACAAGTCAGAAATTAATAGGTAGAGGAAAGAACAACATAATTTGTGTTAAATTAAAGCAACCCTGTCACTTAGTAATTTTAATAAATCAGTAATTTTACATATAATAATAATAATAATAATAATAATAATAATAGGTGTTGTGAATGAAACATGTTTTTGTTATCCACATCAGCCAGTCAAATTAACTCTTTCAGTTGTAACGTGCACTGTGATAATGCCAGCTGGAAATCAATTAGCTGACCTAGGCTACAAAAACTTATTTATAAAGCTGGCCATATACCTATAGATTACCTGCAGATTTTCTATAGTCAGATGGAAAAAGTGCAACAGATATCCTCCACCTAGGCTAAACTGTGTGGATGAAGGAATCTCCCACTGGGCTAAGCTTCAGTATCTTGCTAGTTGGCCCCACTGGCTCTCAAAATACCTAAACAATCTGAAAGGGAGATTCCTCCATCCACACAGTTATAGCGTAGATAGAGGAATCGGTTGCACTTTTTCCCATCTGACCATAGAAAATCTGTAGATAATCAGACAAGTCCCCATTTACACCTGTGACTGTGAAATGAGCTTGCTGAACTATTACCAGGTAATGGCACCCCAAACACGGCTGGGAAGATGCAACAAAACAGACAGCATGTTATAGATTTGGCTACATGCACTTCTTTCCATGGTTTTTGAACGTGCATGAGCCAATTGAAATCAATAGGGGTGTGCGGCAAATGCAGAAAACAAATGCACACAAGCATACACGAATGTGACGTGTTCATGCTACACTCATGTGTGAATGGTTCCCCGTTCACACCTGAGCATTTTGTGTACACTAGAGGTGCACCGAAATGAAAATGTAAAAACCGCAATGAAAAAAATCTAATTTTGTAAAATATATATATTGTTTATAAACTTAATTTTTTTTGTATTTATTCATTTGTATTAAATATGTTTTACTTTACTTTTAGGGGCTTTAGGGAAATATTTCCCTTTTAAAATAGAAAAAGAGATTGACACAGATTCCTTAATCCTTTTTTTCTGCAGCCCCTGTTACAAATGAACAGGAATCCTCTATATTGACATGTAGAGAAAGTGTGTTTACTATAGCCTCAATCATGAATGAACAGGAAGTGATGTAGATCACTTCCCATTAATTCATAATTGAGGACACTGTAAACATACTCTGTCCTCAATTATTTACAAGCACTCAGCGATCACTGATCGCTGAGTGTTTGTACCCGCTCTCCATCCTGAAAGCTGTGACAGGAGGCTGAACGGTGCGGGGAGGAAAGATGCTGGCCACTTATAGCGCTCGGCCTCCTGTGACAGTTTCTCTCCTCCCCACTGGGACACAGAGCAGCGCCCAGCGGGGAGGTGAGAAACATTGGATGCACCGCTATTAATCGGCCAGAAAATTGTACTTTTGGCATTTTGCCAAAAGTGCCATTTTCGGCCGGTATGTATCGGCAGCCGATATATTGGTGCATCCCTAGTGTACATGTGTCAAATGCGCAAATAAAAAACCCGCACTAGTTAACGTACGTTCTCTAAATGCGTAAAAAATGCTAAATGAGTTTGCAGTGCCATAAGGTCCCATTCATACCTGAGTGTAGAAGCAATGTTTTCCGCATGTTCCCATTTTTTTCAATGGGGTCCGGAACATGCAAAAGTAGTTCACGAAGTAAAATCTGTGATATGCATTCCGCGTTCATGCGTGTTAAAATGCCTAGAAGCACGGAGGAAAAATGTGTCTTCCTGGGCGCGTTTGGAGTGCCATTAAAAGGTACAGCTAGCACATTTTGGATGCATTTGCAACCATGCATCAAAGAGCGCATTTTGTTTGCACATTTGACACACCTACATGAAACGTTCAGTCCCCACTCACATCTGAGTGTTTCATGTACGCCCATCAAACATGGAAAAAAATACAAAACGTGCTTGCTGTTCCATTACCATTAATGGAACCCATGTACATGTACCCATCACACTCCTGACCACTTTTTCCATAAAGATTAGGTGGGAGCAACGGTAGTCGATGGATGGCCACCGTCTGTATGAGTAAGAATATGGACACGGCACTCCAAATGCAAATCAGATATTTCTTTTTTTTTTACGTACATGCATCATAACACATGTTTCGGGGTCTCGCAGGATCCCATTCATAAGACAGAACAAGTCTTGTGCATAGTAAGGTGTCATTTTTATGAGGAGTTATGCCTTGTAGAAGTTTTTTTTTCCCTTTTTATTACTATGGCATATTTGGCCTTATGAGCCTAAGCACACCTGATTTAATGTATATACTGTATATGGCGCTGGTTATCTGCTGATTTGAACCTAATTCATATGGTATCATTAAACTTACAATTTGGATCTGTACAAATCCCAAAGATGCCCTGCAATCCAGGTTTATAATGTATACTGGTACGCAAGACAAGAAAAATAACATTTATTATCTTAAACTAAGTACCACAGCAGAGCTGTTTTTTTCCCTAGGAAACAGAAGGGCCAAAAGCTCATGCAGGACTTTTAGCAGGAAATCAGTGCCTGCCTTCAGCTTAGCATAGTAGATCCAAGAGTCCTGTCTGGTGCTGTTTAAATGCATGATAAACAAGACAATGAATTCCCTTTACAGGACCGTTAGAATACTGAACTGTAGATGTAAATTCCAGGACTCCGCCAGCATCCACGCTCCACACGCCCTGCCTCCTCACTGCCTCACACTCACCGCCCGTCCACATCCACGATCGGCACATGGGGGGATGAGAGCCGCCGACAGACGGGCGCGATCTCGCAAGCAAGTTGCTGGAAGACTGCTCAGGTAAGCCTTTAGGGAGACCCCACGGATCCCGCACTGACCAGCAGAGAGCCGTCACTGACCACCTGACAGTCCGCATTGGCCACCTGTCAGTCCGCATTGGCCACCTGAGAGCCTAATTAGGGAGCCGCCTCTGCTGCACCCACAAGCACCCCTGAAACTCTCTGGACATTGACGGCCGCGGGCAGCGTGTTCGGGCCCCACAACCTTAATTGGGCCCGGGGCAAGTGCCCTCTTTGCCCTGCGCTAAAGACGGCCCTGGACGTGGCATCCCTCCACTACCAGTGTGCTATAATTTTGTACTAAAAATGCTTAGTCTTATTTAACTGCACCCTCAGTTTCTCCATGTGCATTATTAAAACAGCTGCAAGTCAGAGTCCATCTAATTTTTAGGGTGGAGTACATCCAACATCATCTAGCTCCTTCCTCACAAGCCTTACTGTCCCTTTTGTTCATTAAATTTCAGTTATCTTAATCATACAGGCTCAGCACCATATGTGGGCATTACATAGGGTGGTCTACATGTAAATATAGTCCATCCAAGAACTTCCACTGCTCCTTTATTACATTTTGATATTTGCAATAACTCATCCCAAGAGCAAGCCCAGTGCTTGCATCAGGGCAGGAAGCTCTGGAAAGAATACTGAGGCAGGGAGCCGTGATGTTTTTAGAGGCTATTTACAGCACTCTGACAGTCTTTCACACCAGCCATAAACTGACTGCATTGCATAGAAAAGCAGAGAGGTCCAGTGATGACATCCAAGATATGGGTCTAAGATAAGTTATGTATTGAAAACAGGAAGGTTTTATTTAGGAAGGAACCAATAAAAGCTAAAAAGATTAGGTTTCGGCTTTAAAATACCATTGAAAATATTTTGCTAGAAAGGGGAGGTGTTTACTGGTAGGATCATCAGGTGAAAAAAAGAAAGAAAAAAAAACTAAAGAAAAAAAAAATGCAGTAACCACATTGGAGGATTAGTAAGCTGCAACATAAGTTACATTTTATCTAGAAAAAAATTCCCTTAAATAATGTCTGGGACACAAAGCAGAAATACAACGCACACATGTAAGTATTTTCAGTAGGCAACATTTGAGGAATGAGAGACAAGGGACTTTTTATTCAAAAATAGAAGTTGCCATGGATTATGTCAGAGATGCAAGGCAACAATGTTATCCATCTTATGCATGTCCTTTTTTTAGTAGGCTGCAATTGAGGAATTTGTTCTGATCATTATGCACTCCTGACTCCTGTACTCTGTTCATTACACACTCCTTCCCCTTGTGCTCTGTTCATTACTTACTCTTGACCTCTGCACTTTATTGCATTTGTAACTTATTCTTGAGCCCTAAACTTTCTGCGTCAGTTACTCTTGAACATTCTGCTTTGTGCATTACTCATTCCTGACATCTGCACTTTATGTGTTACTTCTGACCCCTGTGCTTTTTGTATTGCTAGCTTCTAAACCCTTGAACTTTATGCAGTACCTATTCTTGACCACTGTGCTTTGTGAGTTACTTTCTCTGGACATCTACACTTTGTGTGTTATTTCTGGCCCCTATGAGCTGTGCATTACGTACTTCTGAACCCTTCACTTTGTGCATTACTTAATAGATTAGAAAGCATAATAAAGATTACCTACAACATACATTTGGTGAAATACATGTAGAGATCCAAATTATATTTTCTACAATCCAAGGATAAGAAGAAGTCTGAGACCATCTAATCCACTGTAGCTTTTTTGCAAACCAGTAGTCCAGGCAATAAAAAAAGAATACCAGATTAAAAAATAAAAAATAAAAAAATCTTGCACCATCATCAGAAACATATTAGCACAAAAAAGTAACTTTGATTATGGAGTTTGATTCATAAAGACATGATATACTTACTTTGGAAGTTGAATCTTCAGCATCCATGCTTATTTTGTTGTGAAACTGCCAAGAAAAGAAACAATACAGCTTTAGAATTTACTTAACCCCTTCGTGACTGAGCTTGTTTTTAGTTTTTGTTTGTAAATGACTGACACACTTTTGACATTTTTGCTGTGTGATTCTTCCACGTCAGTAATATACTTTCTTACAAAGTGCACCCACACATATTATATATTGCTTTTTAGAGGACAGATAGGGCTACATATTTATATCACATAGGTGTACCTAACAACTCACTTAGGACAAATAAAATATACAAAAATTGAAAAAAACGTAAAGAAAAACATTTTTACAAAAAAAAGTATTTTTTACAAAACCAGCACAGCTAAAAAAAATGCAATAAATAATCATTTATTTGTCCTTTATTTAGAAATACATCACATCCCTTGGATTTTAGAAATTTGTCTGTACTTCTCGGCCTAAAACTAAAACCTAACATTTTAATCTTTTTTTTCTAAAAGCTAAAAGTGGTCACCTAGCATACAATGTCACTGTCACTACGTGTCACACTTAGTGACAGTGACATACTTTGAACATCACTGTCGTGAGGGGGTTAAACATTTTTTTAACCCTTAGGGTGAAAAACATTACTGCTTGATAAATCAATTGTTGGTTATTATTAGGCTGCTTCAAACTTCAGAGCAGCCAATAATAACCTTAGTGACACTGATCCTGCAGCATTTCAGGATCAGCTGTCACTTAAGGTTTTCTGATCGTTACAACAACGATCAGAAAACTGAAACATTGTTTCAGGAATAGATACATTATGCATCTATTGCTGAAAGTGACAGAAAAAAAAGCTGGTATACGATCGAGATCTCACGATTTATACCAGCTGTCAGAATGCCTCCAAGAGCCGCAAATGCGGCTCTGCTTTCACTCTCAGACACACGATTCCTGAAGGGGATAGTGAAAAAGGTTAACTCTTTCATTAAAGGATGCCTCTATAATGAGGCATCCATTAATGAATTGTAACCGCTGATTCTCAGCAGTTACCAACACTCTAGTGCAGCAAATAACTCGTCCCGTACACTGTACCAGTAATTTAAGCACTTTGTGACAGGACTTTGTGTCCCGGCCTCGGGGCGGCAGGGAGCAGAGGGGCGGCAGCGGTTTGAAATCTCCTGACAACATGTTCCAGGCGCCAGGCGGTAATTTATTTTCTACATTTAGACCTGCTTTGCACAAGCAGGGCTAAATGTTGAATGTGGAAATCACTTGTTTGTTTACAAGTGATCTTAGCAATGTTGCCAAGATCACTTGTAAAAAGACTGCAGGCTGCCCTCCTTTTACAAGTGATCTTGGCGATGTCGCCGAGATCACTTGTAATAAGTCTGCAGCCTGTCCATCCTCCCCCCGCCGCCCCCACCTCTCTACTCGCTATCTACGTCCTCCGTACTTCCTCCTTCCAGCTCCGTCTTCCCCCGCCGCTGAGTATCACTCCTCGCTGGCCACTTCAGGATGGAGAGCAGGGATCAGAGTGGCAGGATTAAAGCTAACCCTGCCGCTCCATGTAAACAGTGAGAGGGGAGAGCAGTCTTCCCTGTGCTGGCTAGAACTCCTGTATTGGAGGTGACAGGGTCAATAAAGAGAACCTGTCACCTCCAAATGCTATCACAGGGGGGCTTGTTAGCTCCTGTGTGATAGCAATAAAGTTAAGTAAAAAAAAAACCCACACAATTGATAAAAAAAATTATCCCTCCACGCCTGCTCCTCCTTACTTCTCCCCGCGTCCCTGTGCCGATTATGGATGTAGGCGGGCGGTGAGTATGAGGCGGGGAGGAGGTGTGGAGCGTGGATGCAGGCGGTCGATTTAGATGTTGCAGCTCTACATTCATCCCCGATTTCTGGGGACAGTCCCTGGATTGAGGAGACCGTCCCCTGACAAACAATGTCCCCGGGAACATAGAATAAAACAATTTTTTTTTAATACTCACCTGATCCCTGGATCCTCCAACAAGCGCAGCCTCCCGTCTCCCACGCTGTCAGAAGCTTGCGCACGCTGTGTGCAGCTTCTGAGAAGATACGCTATTAGCGTAGCGAGGAAGCTGGCTGCGCATTTTGCAAAGCGCCCGCTACGCTAATAGCGTATTTTCTCAGAAGCTGCACACAGCGCGCACAAGCTTCTGACAGCGTGGGAGACGGGAGGCTGCACTTGGCGGTGGATCAGGTGAGTATTTAAAAATGTTTTGGGGGGCGTGGCCAGCAGCCGAGGCGGAAGGCCGCAGAGTAGCAGAGCTCCGGCACATAGGAATCCCATCTCAATACTCCTGGCAGCCTTTGACCCTAGCGACCCTCGGACATGGTGGGGAAGCGTAAATCTAAGAGAGGTCCCCGCAAACTCACTGACTTTTTGCGCTAGGCGGGCTCGCCATGAATCCAAGATGGCGCCCAGCTCCCAGTAGGTTTGCCACCCATACGGGAATCACCCGTACAGTCCGGTTTTTGAGTCTTGTGCCCGGGCGTCACGGCAGCTGACTCCCAGACACTAAGTTCTGTTACCGGCACCTTAACATTTTTCTTAGACCTTCGGCTGCCGAGGAGGTCCCACGCTTCTGCTGAAATGTTGACCCAGCCTCACATCACAGACATGTGAGACCTGGAGACGATCAGGATGCTGCCAAGGTAAGGGTTAACAGTGGTGGGTGGTTGTGCTAGTTGATGGCAGAAGCCAGAGGCGGCTGAACCGGAGATCGGTTGTTGCTAATGGCGGGGAAACAGCTGAGAGGAGGGGGGAGCGGGGGAAGATGGATGGAGGGTGAGTGTCGAGGCTATAACTTTGTTTGCACGCTGATCGGTGCCCAGCCCAGGCAACGTTTGTGACCACGTTAACTATGTGTAGGCCAGCTCAGGGTATTGCTTATGCATCTGATTAGACTCATAAGCAATACACTGAGCCTAGTCATTAGAGGAACCCGACCCATTAGAGGCAGATGTATTGTCCAGTCCTCTCCAGCACACATTACATGATGTAATGTGTAACATTATACCTGTTGCCATTACTAATCACATTGGGAAGCAGTGGGTTAACCCATACATCACTGCTTCCCTGCCGATCCCCCTAGTGCAGCTCTTCTGCAGAAGTTGTCACGTGTAATGATAATGCCATAATACAAATGGCTACTACTGTCAGAATCTAGTTCACTTTAATCAGCTTGCTTTAGGGCTCGTTCACACCAGTTGCAGTGCTTTCTGGCTGGATTCTGGCCAGAATGCACTGCCCGCATTGCGGCCGGCTCACTTTTTGGTGGGGCAGGAGGGGGCGTGGTGGGCCATTGAAGTGAATGGCACCGTAGCCACGCCCTCCGGCAGCAATGCGATCACCCGTACGGGATCGCAAGGCACATTGTGCCTGCGGTCCAGTCCGGTGCGATCAAAATGCTGCAAGCACTATTTTATAATATGTGCCTTGCGATCCCGTGTGGGCGACCGCATTGCAATTCACTTCAATGGCCCACCACGCCCCCTCCTGCCCCACCAAAAAGTGAGCCGGCCGCAATGCGAGGCAGTGCGTTTGGGCCAGAACGCACTGCAACTTGTGTGAACGGGCCCTTATTGTCACATTTATAGATTTATATCTGTATAGAGAGGACTGCAGTATGCTGAGAATGGTTTGGGGTGAATGCTGTGTAACATGGTTATTCATTTAGATATAGGTATTGCTGGGATGTGTAGTCCTCTGGACCCCTGGCGAGACACCACATAGCCTTCCTGAAAGCCTGCACCCGAGAGCCCGCGGAGTCCCCACACGAGAGCCCGCACAAGCCACCTGAGAACCTGGGACATCAGGACGCCACCCCAGAACAACACAAAGTATGTAGCCCCATATTATTTTGTATTGCTGGGATTTGTAGTCCTCTAAAGACAGTCTCCTTACTCTTTCTCCTGGCTGCCTATTCGCCCCACCCAA
>NW_017309670.1:1465-23136 GCF_000935625.1 Nanorana parkeri | reverse complement strand
CCCCCGGCCACGAGTGGCACTGTAGTGTTCGGGTTTTACCCGAAGAAAAGGTGGTAACCCTAGCTCCCAGTCCTCCCCGCAGCTCTCTGAAGGCCGTAGCGAACTGGCGCCGAAGGGAGTAGTTCCCCATGACAGGCGGTCTGGATCCTCGATGACCGCTAGCCCGGCCAAATCCAAGCCCAGACGGGGCTCAGAGGACTCACAGGTATGGCCTGGGGAGAGGGAGAAGAGGGCTAGCCCTGACATGCATGTGAGTGGGGAAATAAATACAGCAATTGAGGACATTCCCACTGCTGATCGCCCTCTGCTGGACACTACCATGAAAGACATGCTTGTCTCTCTCAGGAGCTCAATGCATAGAGATATGCTTTCTGCTATTAACCAATTGAAGGGGGATGTTAACGCTCTAGGAGTAGGGTTGCCACCTGTCCAGGATTCACCCGGACAGTTCGGGTTTTGAATGCTGTGTTCGGGTTTCATGGCAGCAGAAACCCGGACACAAGATGTCAGGCAGACAGGGGCAACCAAAATTAAGATAGGGGCTACTGGCCCCGCACTGAAAATAGTCTCTACTGTGATATTTACGTATGAATGGGTGACGCTTTTTACATATGAACACGCCATGACTCATTCTCCCACAAAAATGACCATGCGTTGCTGGATTGTTCGGGTTTCGCTTGAAGAAAAGGTGGCAACCCTATCTAGGAGACAGAGTCAGCCACATTGAGGATAAGATGGGGGAGTATGCGGAGGCGCATAACGACATTGTGGATGCCCACAAGATACCGAATCCACTATGGAGACGCTCTCTGTGAAATTGGCGGGCCTTGAAGACAGGGCGAGGCGTAACAATGTTAAATTAAGAGGGGTACCGGAGAACATACCCCCTCCAGAACTGCGGGCCTATGTACAAAATATGCTCACGTCTGTACTGCCGCCCATGCAGGAGTTTGAATATATTGTGGATAGGGCCCTTCGGGTCCCAAAACCGCCTTATGGGGACGCACCTCACTCCACGGTTCTCGCTGGATGCCTCTGGAACAACTATCTTGCCACTCCGCTTTTATGCCTGTACAAGGGACAGGTTCAGGTACTATAGCCTTTATATGCCTTATCGACCAATGCGCCTCCATCCTACCATACAATGAGTGTTAAAATTCTATCACTGAACACTTTCTCATTGTCACAGGTCGGCTTAGAACTATGAGGTGAGTGGAAATCACTCATGTCATAGTTCTCCTTTAATAGCCCATTCAAAAGGAACCATCTCTGGGCTGAGGCTTTTACCCACGCCTGTGATATTATATGTGCACAAGAGACCCACTTCAAAGCTGGATCACCACCTTCCTTTTGCCATAACCGATTTCCACATGTTTTTATTTTTCAAATGCCCCGACTAAGAAGCGGGGAGTACTTATAGCTATAAAAGATGCAGTGACTTTTAAATGACTGGACTCTCTTGTGGATACCTTCTGCAGATATGTCGTTTTGATATGCAAAATTAATTCAGTGTGCTATACGCTAATTAATGTTTATGTACCTAACACGACACAAATTGGTTTCTTGAAGTCTCTTATGGCTAAAGTGCGCAAAGTCCAGAAAGGCTGGTGCGGGGACTTCAATTTAACCCCAGATAGCACGATTGATACCACTAAATCTTCCTCGCCAAGGTAAAAAACTATCTCAAAATGGCTATTTAAGGAGGCGAGAGGGACTATACCTTTTACTCTGCCCCGCATAGATCTTACTCCAGAATTGATCTCTTCCTGTCGGACCAGTGGTTACTTCAAAAGATCAGTGAAGTCTCCATTCATAATATATCCTGGTCGGATCATGCCCCTATTACTATGACTATTGAACAAACGGCACAGCTTAAGTCATCTCCCCTTTGGCGTAACAATGTGTCCATCCTTTCTAATCCTACCCACCAAGCTGAAATATTGAAATATTTTTCCTTAAATTCGGCCCCGGATATTAGCCCCTCTACTCTATGGTGTGCACACAAAGCCTTTATACGGGGGGTTCTTATTCGAATAGGGGCGAGAGAGAAATGGGAGAAACGACACCGGTACCTGTCTTTGCTGACTAAATTGAAGGACTTAGAACCGACTCATAAGAGAACGTTAGATCCTGCTACCTATACTGCCCTACTCCAAACACGCTTAGACCTAAAAGCCTTATTACTGAGCAAATACGAATATAGGATGTCTAGGCTCAAAACAATGTACTACCACCAAAACAATAGGGCTAGCAAACTCTTAGCGGCTAAAACAGAGGCAGACAAGTAGGAAGATATCTCTACTGTACCACCCTGTTTCAAAATTGCCCCTGCGAAACCCTAAAGATATAGCAGACGCCATTGCCCTCTACTACGAATCTCTTTATACCTGATTCCTACTTCACCTGTATCCAATCTGTGGTTATCTCCTATATTTGGTTAGGGAAAAGGAGTAGAATTGCCAAATGTCCTATGGAGTAGTAGGCTGACGGGAGGTATAGGTCTTCCCAACTTAAAAGACTACAACAGGGCCTCAGTTCTTACACAACTACGCACGTGGATCAGGAGAGATTCTGGTAAATTGTGGTACGATTTGGAAAGCTCCATGGTGCCGGGAGGGGATCTGTTGTTTTGGTTAGTGGCTGCACACCACCCTGCACGCAACCTATCAGGTGTGGTGCTCAGTCCTTAATAATGCTAGTAGCTCCCGATCTACCCGGCTGGAGATACCGTTACAAACTTACGAATTGTTGATTCCGCAACTAAACCTAGGCTCCTGGGTAAAGAGAGGCTATCTTACTCTACCACCACCTGAGAGTCTACTCTCCTTTATGGATACAGATACAGTTACAGACTAGCCCAAATTAAGCACTTTCAGGCTTCGATCAAATTTCGAGTACTACAAATCCCTACAGGGATTTGGCAACTTCTACGCTTCAAGGTAGCAGTGAAGGGCCAAATATCCTCCTTCTACAATATGCTACACGAGAAAAAGCGGTTTGTGAAATGGCCTTCTATGTTCAAATGGGAGGAGGACCTGGGCGAAACCTTTATGGAGGAGGCCTGGTCTTTGGCGTGCAAGGCTAATGCCTCCAGCTCTCAATGCGTGACCCATAGGGAAATCTCTCTTAAAGTAATGTTGAGGTGGTACTTTACCCCCTATTGTCTCTCTAAGATCTACCCGTCATGCTCCCCTCTCTGTTGGAGGGACTGTGGCTCTATCGGCAACAGTATGCATGTCTTCTGGACCTGCAAAAGTATTAAAAGTTACTGGGGAATGGTTTTTCGCTACCTTGCCTCATTCACCGGCATCTTGGTCTCTCCCTCCCCTCAAATGGCTTTACTGAGCATAGGCGTTTATCTCTACCCTTACAACCTTAGAACTGTGGTCCTTCACTTTCTATTTACTGCCTGTCAGTTTATCGCCTCCAATTGGAAAATGCCTTATGCCCCCTATACTCCAGGAAACCATAGCACGGGTGCATTTGAATTGTCAGCACGAGCGACTGATCGCCGTTGGATTACACGCACAATCACAATTCTATTCTAAATGGAAGGATTGGATCTCATATACACTGTCCTGAATTGCCAAACACCCACCCATTTCTTGTATGGATAGATGGGATACCGGTTGTAACCGGTAGAGTTATTTCGGATCCTGGTTTCAGATTGACAAAAAAAATGTGTTTGTTTTGTTGAAATTGGTTCTACTGTTCTGCCTAGCGACTATGCAATATACACTACCATGCATATATTGTTACTGTCTTTGTAGTACAAGCTAATACCTGCTACTAGATGGGACGTTTATTAATCTTCGGACACTGTGATTACACCTGAGTTTGATGGATATGATATGTGTTGGTGTAACTGCTTGATGATACTTTGCATCGAATATTGTGATGTCATATACGCATAGAAAAACAATAAAAAACTTAGCGTTTAAAAAAATAAATGTTTTATTTTATGTTCCCATTATGACATTTAAAAATGTCCCCGGATTTTATTTTTAAAAATGTGTCACCTTCCCTTACCCTGGTGGTCAGTAGGGGCTCCCTGGACCCTGGTTGTGGGGGGGTCTGCTGTGGCCGCAGTGGCTCCCTCCCTCCGCCGCCTCTCTGCCACATGCACCCGGCCGGCCAGCTGGCCCGCATCAGATGCGGCTCAGAATCTGATCAACGCTTGTCGGGCTGTTCAGACACAGGGTCACAAACATACAGAGAAAGTTGGGGTCATCCTCCTCCGTGCCCGTCATCGGGTTATTATACCCCCACGTCGTGAGTTGGTGTGCCCCCTTCCCGTGGTGGCTAGAAGACACGTAAGAGGAGCCACCGTGATGGTAGAACCACAATGTAACCTAGAAACAAAAGGCGAATGGTTGGTAGCCAGGACTCTGTCGGTTGTCCGGCAGGGACAAGTGTTGGTGCAACTTGTTAACCTGGGGTCCACTCCTATTTAAGTGCCCACGGACATGGCCATTGCAGATTTGTATACGGTACCCAAAAGCTGCGCTAGAGGCCGCCTGTGCTTCTTTACAATCGGCCCTACCTGACTCGGAAGACGCCTATCTTTCGCATTTGTTAGCACAACTCGCACTTCCGGTGCAAGAGATGACCCCAGAACAACTAAGCAAGCTCCAGCAATTAGTTCATAGACATATGATCGCATTCAGGGCCCGGAAGACTACGGCTGCACTAATGCTTTGGATCACTCAATCCACACTGGGGACACAGCTCCTATTCGTGAAAGGTATCGTAATATACCCCCTGCTCTTTGTCAAGAGGTCAAAGACCTATTACGCAGTATGCTGCAAGGGGGGGGATACGAGAGAGTCGCAGTCCCTGGGCTGCGTCCATAGTTCTTGTGCGGAAAAAGGATGGCAACTTACGTTTCTGTGTGGACTATCGCAGATTGAATGCCTGTACTCATCAAGATGCTTACCCACTGCCCCGGGTCGAAGAATTCCTAATGGCCTTAGGTCAGGCTCAGTACTTCTCTACTCTAGACTTGGCCAGCGGATACAGGCAGGTCCCAGTAAAAGAAGAGGATCGGGAAAAAACTGCCTTTATCACCCTCTGGAACTATACGAGTTTAATCGGATGCCCTTCGGCCTGACCAATGCCCCCAGCACTTTCCAAAGGCTGATGGAACGTTGCTTGGGAGACTTGAACTTTAAATCAGTCCTGATTTACTTAGATGACATCATCATATTTTGCAAAACGTTCGAGGACCATTTGATACATCTGGACCCAGTCCTCACTCGGCTAGCCCAATATGGACTTAGGCTCAAACCGGAAAAATGCCATCTCATGAAGACCAAAATACAGTATTTAGGGCATGTGGTCGAGGCCAAGGGGATGTTCCCAGATCTAGATAAAATTCAGGCTGTACAGACTTGGACAATCCCTAAAACGGTAACAGAGCTTCGCTCCTTCTTGGGGCTTGTGGGTTATTACCACAGATTCATTCCGAACTTTGCTACTATTGAAGCCCCCTTGACCCAGTTGCTGTGCGGACAACCTGCCCACCGAAAAATAAAATCTTCTCCAAGTATTACTGACAGTTGGGGGGCAGCACAAAGTGAGGCATTGGGGACCCTCAAGGCGAAGTTGACTTCTGCTCCCATATTGGTTTACGCTGACTACCGTAAACCCTTTCGGGTGTACACAGATGCCAGTCTCCAAGGTTTGGGGGCTGTGCTTGCTCAGGAGCAAGATGGAACTGAACGTGTGATCGCATATGCAATTCGGCGCTTAAGGCCCTACAGAACGTAATCCAGTCAACTACAATTCTTTTAAGCTCGAGCTGTTAGCGGTAGTCTGGGCCATCACCGAAAAGTTTGCTGAGTACTTAGTAAGTGATCAAGTGGATATCTATACTGACAACAATCCTCTTGCCTACCTAGAAACTGCTAAACTTGGGGCTTTGGAACAACGCTGGGTGGCACGACTGGCCCGCTTCAACGATACTATTCACTACAAGCCAGGGCGCTCAAATGGTAATGCTGATGCCCTCTCCCGGTTTCCTCTTGACCAGCCTCAGGATGATATAGATCAACAGCTCGAGGAGTATGAGGTTGTCCCCTCCAGGGTCAACCTGCAAGAGCAGCTGGCATCAACGGCTCTGCAGAGTAACCAAATCCCACCAAGAGGGCCAGAAATTCATACTCCTCAAGAGTGGCTTCAACTTCAGTGGAAAGACCCTGACATTGCTCAGCTCATGAGATATTGGGACAGGAATAGAAAACCAGACTCCGGGGAGCGAAGAAGGCTCTCATCGACGTTTTGTCAGTTTCTAAAGCAGTGGGATATGCTGGAAAGATATCATGGACTCTTGTATCGAGGGACACGGGTCCGAGGGGAGCCACGGGTTATTCATCAACTGATCATCCCTCAGTCGGAGGCCTTAGAGGTTTGTCAAGTCTTTCACAGTATTGGAGGACACTTCTGTGCAGAACGGACGGAGGCCTTTATTCGTAAGTAGATATTTTGTCCTGAACTGTCTAAGTGGGTGCAGAAGGCATGTCAGGGGTGTCAGAGTTGTGCTATAAACGAAGGGAAAACAGTGAAAACTACCCCTTTGGTGGTGAGCACAGGAGAACCCTTTGAATTACTGACCATGGACTTTCTGACAGTGGCTGAAACTTCTTCTGGGTATCGTTATGCCTTGGTGTTTGTGGACCACTTCTCTAAGTTCGCCATCGTAGTGCCAACCAAAGATCAGACTGCCGTCACAACAGCTAAACTTTTCTGGAAACATGTGGTCCAGCCCTATGGGTGCCCCAAAAAGATTCTGTCTGTCAGAAAGCCAGAGCCAGAGTTCGAATGTCGCTGTCTGCGCATGCGCAGGCGTCTGTTGTAGACCATAGAGCCATAATAGGAGCAGCGTCTCTGCATGGACGTGCACACGCCGACGTGTCATTTGAACAATTGGCGCCAACTGGGCTATAAAGGCTGTGTTCAGCTATCCTCCTATGCTGTCAGATCTGTGTTCCTGTATTCTCTGTATCCTGATTACCCGTTACTGACCCGGCTTGGACTACCCTCTGTTGTTGCTTGCTCCCTGAAGACCCCGGCTTGTTTTTGACCTTGATTCTGCCTCACCCCTTGTACTACGTTGCTAGCTCGTTGATGACCTCGGCCTGCTTGACGATCCTTCCGCCTTGTGTATTCTGCTTCCAGCTTCCTCAGCTCATCGGATCTAAAGCCTTCTGAATCCTCTTTGGTGCATCCACATCCTGCTTCCTGCCCAGATCTACGCACTTCATCTCATCTCGCAGACGCAACAGGCTAACCAGCCTCTGGCACCCTTGCCCCTCTGTGCCCCAGCGCCCCTGTAACCAATCCAGGTGCTCCGGGACCGGAGCTGTGAGAGAGGCCGCCCTCGTCAACTCAGACTCCCCTAAGGTACGTGACACTGGTGTTTTCTAAATTGTGCGGCCTTAGTGGTATTCGGAAGTCTCATACTACCCCTTACAATCCTCAAGGAAATGGGGCATGCGAACAGGCCCAGATTCCCCACAAGGCCACCGAGGCCCAGCCTCAGGGCGGCAGGGCGCAGAGGGGCGGCAACGGTGTCCTTGTGGGGAAGTTGCCCTCTCTACATTCAGTCCTGCTTTGAGCGCATCACAGGACCTAGCCTTGGGGCGGCAGGGAGAGTAAATCCGGCCCTGCCTGCGAACGCTTTAATCGAACGTTGTTGGGACTGATTTGCACATTAGAGCAAGAGCATCGAGAACGTTACCGCTGCTTCTGGGTAACTTGCTTGTCAACAACAGCCTCTGGCAAGTACTCATTGTGTGCTTGGGGTGTTATGTTTGTGCCTGAAAATGGGTATTGCCTGCAGCGCCAATTGATCAAACGGCAAGCTGTAACTTCTGTACATATATTGTGAATCTGTGCCTCACATGCCTGAAAGGAAACCGTTCTCTCAACTGTTGTAAATAATATTTTCCATGGCCACCTATCCGGCCATTAAAAGTTATTTTGTTTGCAAGACCACGAAGTGTAATTCCCTCTGTGAAGCAGTCACACCATAGCCCCGCTTACAAATAACCTGTACAGCAGCCCTTCGGCTAGCTTTGTGAATATCCCTCTTAGTTCTTGATCTTTCATTTTTGTTACCCAGTGGTATGCACTTGGTAATAGCGTTATGTAATGTATTCTTAAAACAATCCCACTTCTCGTCAGTGTTCAGTGTCCCATTTAGTGTCGTATACTAGATGATGCAGCATATCAAAGTTTGCCTTTTTGAAATGTAGTGTTCTTATCAAACCAACACACTTCTCTTTTCTGTACCCAACATTAAAAGTAATCACCCTGTGATCACTATTACCCAATGTATCCCTAATCGCTATGTCTGCAACTAGGTCCGCATTATTGGAAATGAGTAAATCTAGTATAGCATTTTTCCTGGTTGAAACCTCAACCATCTGATCCATGAAATTGTCCTGCGACAGGTTCAGAAAACGGCCAGCCTTTATAGAATGGGAGGTTCCATTTGACCAATCAATGTCCAGATAATTTAAGTCACCCATTATAACAACATTTCCCTGCTTCCCAGCGATTTCTATTTGGGAATGTAGGTGAGCCTCCTCCTCTTCCCCTATGTTCGGGGGTTTATAACACACACCCATAATTATTTTACGACTAGCATCAGTCTTATCTAGTTCTAGCCACAAGGATTCTACACCATTGCAACTCTGTCATGCGGTCATCTCGTATGTGCACATTTAGATAGTTTTTTTACATACATGCATACCCCTCCCCCCTTTTACCACCCCTGTCCCTCCTGAACAGGTTATACCCTTGTACATTGGTAGCCCAGTCATGTGCGCTGTCTAGCCACGTTTCTGTTATTCCCACTATATCAAAGTCCTCTTCAAGTAGCATAAGTTCGAGCTCCTCCAATTTGTTTGCTAGACTTCTAGCATTGGTGTAGATACATTTAAGTTTGGTGCTAGTGGTTTGGGTTATATTATTACTCATTTCTGGAGCCCAAGTCCTTTTTTTATTAGACCTTGGTATGGCTTATTCGATTAGCTGGAGTGATTAGATTGACTGTAGTGAGCCCTCTATCCCCCTTTGCATTACTGCCCTCTATATTAATCCCCCCCCCATTTTCTAGTTTAAAAGCTCCTGCAGTCTTTTAACCATTTTCTCCCCAAAAAGTGCTGCACATTCCCCATTAAGAAGCAGCCCATCTCTGCTATAGTGCCGGTAACCGACTGAGAAGTTAGCCCAGTTCTCCATGAACGCAAAGGACTCTTTCCAAGACCATCTCCGCAGCCACTTATATCTCAGGACATGGAGGTCCTTTTCTTCAACCTAGCACCTAAGTCTCTGAACTCGCTTTTTAGGACACTCCATTTGCCTCATATTTTGTCATTGGTGCTGATGTGCACCATGACAGCTGGGTCATGCCCAACCCCATCCAATAACCTGTCTATCCATTCCACAATGTATCGAACACAAGCCCCTGGTAAGCAACAGACTGGTCAATGCTCACGGTCCCGATGGCAGATTACCCTGTCAGTCAGTCAGTCCGTCTGATAATAGAATCCCCCACCACCAAAACCTGTCTTTCCTGTCCCTCCATCCTGCTCCCATCCTTACTGGAGCAGTCACTCTCCCGCTCCAGCAGTGCCACCCACCCCTGAACTAATATCCCCAACATCCTGCAACCTGGCATATTTATTGGGGTCTAACAGTTCAGGGCTTGCCTCTCTCGCACTCATCCCTTCTACCCCGCCTTCTAACGGTAACCCAGCTACCCACCTCGGGATCCTGCCCCTCCAAACCCCCCTCCTCATCTATACCATCCTCCAGCAGAACCTGATACGTCAGGTCCAGACTCCTTTCCAGTGTTTTTGATGGTTTTAAATAGGGATGCCCCGATACCAATGCTAGCATCGCTATTGGGACCGATACAGGGCATTTTGACAAGTACTGGCGCCAAAGCTTTTTTCTGTACCTTGTGCCGGAGAGCAGCATTGCCTCTGATTGCATGCACTATTTTTTGCAATCGCACCGCACTGGAATGCAGGGCAATGCAGTACCAAGCATTCCAGTGCAGTGGATCGCACTGCGGGTGGGAGGCATGCTTGTGGTGCCATTAAAAATTAATGGCAATGCTACACCCCTTCCCACCCCAGAATGCGGGGAGGGTAGGATTAAGCTGTCCAGTGTTTTCATGCCATGGGACTGTGAGATAAACGCACTGGATGGTGCTCTTCTTTTGATTCCTCCCCTCGATGTTCCTCTGCCTGCTGCGACTCTACAGACAGAATCAAAAGGCAGAAACACAACTGCGTGGAGAGTGAGCGCTGACAATGCAGATCGGACAAAGCTGTTTATATTCTCACTGGCCGTCTGTCAGGTCACAGCACCGATCATCCACCGAGCGCTCCTGTCACAGTTCCCACACTCTTCACTGCTCACTTCACCACTCGCTCGCTCCTCCAAACACCGCCACAAGGCAAAAATATTATTTCAACATATGTATGTATTTTTTAGTAGGCTGCAATGGAGGAGGTGTTCTGAGCATTATGCACTTTTGACTCCGGTACTCCTGTCCATTATATACTCCTTACCCTTGTGCTCTTTGTGTTACTTACTTTTGCACTTTTTGCGGTTGTAACTTACTCTTGAGCCCTACACTTTCTGCTTTAACTACTCTGGACCCCTCTGCTTTGTGAATTACTTATTCCTGACATCTGCACTTTATGTGTTACTTACTTCTGACCCTTGTGTTCTGAGTGTTACATAATTATGACCCCTGTGCTTTTTGCATTACTAGCACCTGAACCCCTGAACTTTATGTAGTAATAACTAAATTAGTGTAATAACTGCTGGGCATTAGTGTAATAATTGCTGGGCATTAGTGCAATATCTCCTGGGAATTAGTGTAATATTTTCTGGGACCCCTCTGCTTTGTGCATGACTTATTCCTGACAGCTGCACTTTGTGTGTTACTTACTTCTGGCCCCTATGCTCTATGCATTACGTGACCCAGGGGCGTATCTACCATGAGGCAAACTAGGCGTTTGCCTTGGGCGGCATTTTCCATGGGGGCGGCCCCCAGGCAGAGGGTGAGCAGAGGGGACAGTGAGCGGGTAAAGGTGTGATCAATGTTTGTGTGCTTATCTGCTCAGATGTCTCAGCAAGACGCTCTGGAAAACTCCTAAAATTGTGGCAGATGCTCAGACCATTCATATCTCAGGGTCTGATGAGGAAGCTGCAGCCGTTCACAGTGAATGGATGCAGCTTCCTCATCAGACCCTGAGACATGAGTAGTTCACTGTCAGCGAGGGACATTACCTTCTTGCCCCGATCTTCCTGTCTTGCCTCCTCTGTATGTTGCACAGCCTCCCCCTTCCTCTGTGGTGCCTCAGCCCGACTGGAATAATAACAGCCGGGCACACGCAATACATCACACACCAGTCAGCCAGAGGTCAAATACAATGGTGCCACGCTGAATGATCGTCTGAAGCTCCACGGTCACAGACAGACAGAAACGCTAAGGACTTCACCTGCAGCTGCTTGTTTTAAGTGGATTTTAACTGACTTATGTAAGATTTTAAATAAAGGCGATTTAGTGTTGTATCAGTGTACACTATGGGCTGCTCATTTGTTTTGTATATGAGCATTGGAGTTGGAGTGATTGATGAACTTTTCAATTTGCCATTGATCTGGTGTGGGGATGAATTTCTAAAAAAGGAAGTCATTGGAAGAGCATTAAAGGTACCTTACCGCCTACCACAAAGGGATATGCGCTGTATGACCTTGTTATAGGGTCTACATGCCAGGTTAGCGTCACTCTATAGGCCGGTGGAGGCATCTTTTTGGAGCATGTTTCACTGCAAGTGTAAAGGAATGGTGGGAATTACCACCTATTAAACATCGTTACAATGATTGTGCACTTGGCACTGTAGCTTACGTTCACATTAATTCACTGATTGCTGTTGGAGAGATTGTTACCTATTTATTACATTGCATCTTCACATGATTAGTAGTTGTTATTCAACCCAGCACCATTGTATTTAATTTTGACTTAGTATTTCACGAATTTTAGTGCTCGCAGCTTAAGGTTTATTGGCGCAAAGTGTCATACATAATATTGGAGGGCAGAGATAAGTGTGCAATAGGAGGAGGAGTGATAAGATGGGTGTGCAGGAGAAGGTGTGGGTTTGGAGAGGGGGTACATTGTTATATGTGCTGAGGTGGGATACAGAGGCATTGAGCTAGTATGGACGGCTGGACCAATGTATAAGCACCATTGATCCAACGATCCAATAAAAATGCCACAAGGGGCCAACTATGAACTATAATGTTTTTAATCGATTTTATTTTGACTCCTATATGGATTAAAGAAAAACAAAAAAAAAAAAAATAATAGATGTTATTTAAAATTATTGATCAAAAAGGATAATTTAGATTAGGGGGTTGCCCAAGTTTAGTCCTGCCTAGGGCAGCACGAAACCAAAATACACCACTGACATGACCCCTTCACTCTGTTCATTACACACTACTGGCCCCTGTGCATTAAGCACTTCTGACCCCTGCACTTTGTGCACAACATGATCCTGACCCCTTTGTGCACCCCTTTGATACTGCTGACTCCTGTACTCTGGCCATATCATACCCTGGTATGCTCTGTGCATTACCTACTCTTGATCCTTGCACTTTGTGCGTTATTTGCTCCTGACATCTGCTCTTTGTGCTTTACTTAGTACTTACTCCTTACTCCACTGCATTTTTGGTGTTACATACTCCTGGCCCCTATCTTGTGTGGGTTAGATACTCCTGACCCTTCTGCTTTGTCAGTTACATACTTCTGACCCCTGCAATCTGAGCCTTACATACTCTTGTCCCCTGTGCTTTGTGTATTTTGTTTTTTCTGTTACCTCTGCTCAGTGCATTACATACTTCTGTCCCTTGTGCTTTGTGTATTTTGTACTTTTGTCCCTTGCATTCTGTGTGTTACATACTCCTGACCCCTGCTCTCTGTGTTACACACTCCTGGCCCTGTAATCTTTAGGCAATATTTTTTCAGTATATACTTCTTCTATAAGTTAGGCTCAGAAAAAAACGTTAGCTCTGTGTTTATATTCTATGTGCAGAAGAACATATATAATATAAGTTTCCTTTTTTTAAATGATTGTGCCAATAATTATATGTGGTCCCATGAGACTCTCGCTTGTGGCACAGTAATAAAGCATATTTTGGGGGTATAAGGATAGTAGGATATGTGTGCCATGTACTGTATACAGTCAGTAGACTCAGGATTCATGTAACCAAACCCTTTTAAGCCCCTCAAACTGGCCATTTAACAAACGTAAATAACGAGCATTGCTTCTACACCAAACCTTTGAAAATGTATACTAATCCTTATGCAAAAAGCAGATTCAAAGGGACATATACAATATTGTATACAATATACAGTAAATATGTTACAGTTTACAATTTATGATGTAGATGCATTGTTTTTTGTTTCGAGTCCAGTAATTAAATACTGTTCGATTTAAAAGCATAACAAAGATTACCTACAAAACAAATATGTTCTAAGAAGAAGTCTGAGCTAAGAAATTCTAATCCACTGTAGCTTTTTTGCAAACCAATAGTCAAGTCAATAGAAAAGAATACCAGAATAGAAAAAAAATCTTGCACCATCATCAGAAACATATTAGCACAAAAAAAGTAACTTTGATTATTGAGTTTGATTCATACAGAAAGATGTTATGCTCACATTATGTAGAATGTAATGTTAACATTTTATAAAAAGGACATGATATACTTACTTTGGAAGTTGAATCTTCAGCATCCATGCCTATTTTGTTGTGAAACTACCAAGAAAAGAAGCAATACAGCTTTAGAAGTTACTCAATAATTACCTTTGTCATATATAGATAATCCTTTAACTACATTCACTGTGTATATATTTATTAACAGAAGCCATGGGCTAATGTGTAATAAGTGTACAAGGTGTGCGGGCGAAACATGATCCTTTTCAGCTTTCCATTTATAAAGCAGTTTATCTATGTATGTTAGGGATGCACAGATACTTTTCGAGTACCAGTGCAGATACTTGGCATTTTCATGAGAACTCCCGGGGTTGCAGCGGTTGCAGCTGGGACCGGGCCCCGGCGCTCCACCGCTGTCCTGAAATCATTAATCTGTATCGTTTTAGAAAAACTGTCACATGACAATAAACAAAAATGTATCAGTACTCGTACTTGTAAGTACTCGGCAAGTATCAGTACTCGTACTCGCAAAACTGGTATCTATGCATCCCTTTATTTATATTTATAAAAACAAAATCGTACATTAAAACAGAGATGTACAAATCCCAGGAGCTCCGTGTGCTCCTTACAAATGACGGCTGCCTCCTAACTTTTGATTTTTTCTCTAGTCTAGTCTTGGAGCTCAAAAGTATCGGTACATGTACTCGTACTTGTACCGAGTACTGTACTTGGTATCTGTGCAACCCTAATGTATGTATACTGTAGTAGTATACTATATTGCAGCTTTATGATTAAGAGAAAGACACATATTGGTCCTATCATGGAAACATGTCATGAGTGAAACATTGAGATTGCCTTTGCTGACCTCTTCTAGTTTAATTACATTGGGTTACTACCCAGGAACAACATTGAAGATAAGGACCTTTTGACATTTCTCTGTTTTTACTGATCTGCACTCAGAAGAAGAGGCCATATCAGCCCTTTTTTTTACTTTAAGGGAGTTTCTTTCTAACATCCATAGTTCCGGAAATCATATCCAGGGATGAATTTAGGGTTCAGTTTCGCTGCCACCTAGGATTTGAAGGGGATCTCCTGGTTTTGCAGTTCAGTGTAATTCTGAATTTATGACTAAATATTTGCGCCTGAACAAATACTAAACTGCATGGTCAAGCCAGCCCTCTCACTATAAAAGGGTGGGCTCACAGTGGTCATAATGTCAGTGTGTGTTTAAATTGGTTAGGGAAAGTTAAAGAACATAAATAAGTACTTAACCATTGTGTGTGGGGGTAGTCCCACTGCAAGGGTTAAGAATTATCTCCTGGAGTTCTTCTTTAATACATCTGTGTACATCTGTGTAGGAAGAGTTTTTATCAGCAGCTGGTGTGCTCTGCATACTTTTTCTTTGTGACTTTTATATGGTCTTTTTTTCCTTTCATTTATCATTTTTGTATTTTATTTTCTGCAAGGCATAAATAAAAAAAGTGGGCTGTTGTTTTGTGGGGGTTAGTCTATTTGTGTCCTGGAGAGATCAGAAGTGTGGAGAGTACTGGGGTCAGGACAGCATAACGGAGTGTAAAGATCAGGAGTGCATAAAAAGCTGCAGGGGACAGGAGGGAAAAACAGAGTGCAGGGGTCAGGCGTGTAAAACGCGGAGAGTGCAGGGGTCAGGAGTTCAGAATAGTAAAGTGATCAGTAGTGTTTAATGCAGTGCAGGGATTAGGAGTGAGTAGTGCAGAGAGTGCAAGAGTCAGGGATATGTAACGCAGAGAGTGCAGGGGTCAGGAGTGCATAACGTACATGTACAGTGGTTAGGAGAAAGCATTGCACAGTGTACAAGGGTAAGGAGTGTGTAGTGCAGAGAGTGCAGTGGGCAGTAATGTGTATTGTACAGTGTACATAGGTCAAGAGTGTGTATTGCACAGAGTGCAGGGGTCAGGTGTGCATAACACAGTGTAAAGAATAGGAGTGCATAAAGTACTGTGGGGATCAGGAGGACTTACTGTAACAGTGCAGGTGTCAAGAGTGTGTAACACAGTGCAGGGGTCCAGAGTGCATAACACAATGCAGGGATCAGGAGCATGTCACAGTGCAGAAATCAGGAGTGTGTAATGCAGTCCAGGGATCAGTAGTGGTGAGTAGTGCAGAGAGTGCAGGGCTTAGGAATATGTAACGCAGAGAGTGCAGGGGTCAGAAATGCATAATGTACATGTAAAGTGGTTAGGAGGGTGCATTGCACAGTGTACAAGGGTAAGGAGTGTGTAATGCAGAGAGTGCAGTGGGCAGTAGTGTGTATCATACAGGGTACAGAAGTCAAGAGTGTGTATTGCACAGAGTGCAGGGGTCACAGTGTAAAGATTAGGAGTGCAAAAAGTAATGCAGGGATCAAGGGGGCATAACAGTGCAGGTGTCAAGAGTGCATAACACAATGCATAACACAATGCAGGGATCAGGAGCATGTAACACAGTGCAGACATTTAGTAGCGTGTAGTGCAGAAAGTGTAGGGGTGGACATTGCAGGGGACAGGAGTGTGTAACAGTGCAGTGATCAGTAGTGCATAACGAAGAGAGTGCAGGGGTCAGGTGGGTGTAATGTAGAGACTAAATGGGTCAGGAGTGTGTAATTGCAGAGAGTGCAGGGGTCAGAGTACATAACAAAGAGTACAGTGGTTAGGAGTGTGTATTGACGTGTACAGGGGTCAGGAGTGCATAATGCAGAGACTGCAGTGTACAGAGTACAGGGGTCAAGGGTGAATATTGCACAGAGTGCAGGGATCAGGACAAGACATGTAAGCTGGCCAAAAATTTGTTTCTAATGTTTCATTCTTTTGTTTTTCAAGATTCCGAAAGTCAAATTGTTTAGTTAATCGGATTCAGATCTTTCCAAATGTTGGTTTACATTTTGGATGAGTTAAATTAAGATAATCGCGAATGAATGTTCTTTGCAGAAATAACCTTAGACAATATTGGTTGGTGTGTATTTCACTGTTAAAGTGACATTAGATGTTCATTTTTTTTCTTTTGACAGCCCACAGAAACAAGCAATTGTTTTAGACTTGTACATTACTGAAAATTTTGTTTCCATTTAGTTTCTATTCAAATTATTTTTCGTTTTCAGAAACTTGGATCTATTTGAATCTATTCGGATGGAGTTAGATTGTTTTTAAATATGAAAATACATTTTAAAAAAAACATGCAATCCCCCCCGTTCGTACCAAACCCTTTAGCTCTGGTAGGACTTTTAGGGGGGAACCCATGCAAAAAAATAAAAAACATGTCTCAGGTCCCCCTTAAAATCCCTTACCAAACACTTGATCCAAGCAGCAGCCTGGCAGAGCAGGACAATGGGGGGTTGGGGGTGGGGTGGGGGGGTGCGCCCTAACCCTCCTGCACCAGATCACATGCCCTTAGCATGGGGAGGGTTCTTTCATAAAGGGGGCAGCCAGATGCTGCCCCCGCTCATAAATTATTCACCAAATAACAGTAACATAGTAGATAAACACACCACAACAAACAAAGTTATTTGAAAAAAACAAAACATAAACACAAAAAAAAAATGTCCATTGATGTAACCCACAGGTCAATCATGTGTCCCAGTGATGTAGATCTTCGTCAGTCACGATGGACGATGACCACCGACTCGCCAAAAGAAAAATCCCTGCTACCCGCTGCCTCAAATCCGATCCCAATGAACTCTCGATGCTAATGACAGCTCTTCTCAATGTCAAAAAAGGGGTAGAGCGAGTCATGATGTCACGGGACTTGCTCTACCCCTTTGTCTACATTTAATCAGGGGACCGCAAGCTCTCAAGTAGTTTCGGTACTAGGTCCTAGAATGAGATCCTAATAGGTTGGACTTGATGGACTAATGTCTTTATTCAACCTCAAATACTATGTAACTATGTAACTATGATGCACCGATACAGATACTAGCCATTTAAAATGCCCCGATACATAGTGTCAATGCTGGTGCTATACATTTTTTAAAAGATTCAGCTGCCTGAGGTCACACACTTTCTGGGGACCTCAGATAGCCTGCTGGGGACCTCACGGAAGCTGGTCCGGCTGCGCACCTCCTCTGTTCCCTTCCTGAGACAGGCATATTACTGGACAGCCCCACACCCTCTCTTACAGCCCTGGAAAGCCCCACGTGCAGCCCTGGTGAGATGCAAATGCAGCCCTGGAGAGCCCAGCACCCACCAGTACAGCCCTGAAGAGCTCCACATCCAGCCCTGGTGAGAAGCAAACGCAGCCTTCGAGAACCCGGCACCCACCAGTACAGCCCTGAAGCGTTCCACATCCAGCCTTGGTGAGACCCAAACACCGCCCTGGTGAGACCCAAACACAGCCCTGGTAAGACCCAAACACAGGACAGCATGTAGCCCTGGTGAGACCCAAAGGCAGCCCTGGAGAGACGCTAATGCAGTCCTGGTGAGACCTGAACACAGCCCTGGTGGGACCCCAACGCAGCCCTGGTGAGACCCGAACGCAACCCTGGTGAGATCCGAACGCAGCCCTGGTGAGACCACACACATCCCAGGTGAACGCCTGCAGGCACACCGCTGCACTTTCTGAGTGACCCTCGCAGCCCTTCTGGAGCCTGACATACTCTCCTGAGAGCAGGTAAAGAAACTGTTATACTGCAGCTGCCTATTGTTCTTCTCTTAATGGTGTATGTCACAGTACTAATCACATGCAATGAAGGATGGCAACCGGCTTTAGAGGACTACAAATCTCCATTCTCCATAACTAAATAATTATGTATTGCTGAGATTTGTAGTCCTCTAAAGCCAGTTGCCATTCTCCCCTGTTGTATATAATCATAGATTAATGAGATCTGTAGTCCTCTATTGCTGGTTGCCATTTTCCATTGCTCAATTATCATGGATTGACTGTTTTTTTTTTATAACTATAACTAGCCTTAAAATTGTTAGTCTGTATTGTTTTAAAAAAAATGTCACTTTAAAATAAGTATCAGCAAGTACCTGAGGACTACTTGTACTTGGTCTTGAAAACATGATATCAGTGTTACCTACTTACCTATATTACTGGTACCTACTGTCAGAGAATGTCAACAAAGGGGCAGGGCAAGTCTTGTGATGTCATGACTCGCTCCTCCCCTTTGTTGAAATATGGGAGTGAAGCTGTCAGTAGCAGCAAGAGTTCGTTGGGTTAGGATGTGGTAGTGGGGATTTTTTATTTTGTTGAGTCGGCGACCGTCGTCCATTTTGATTGACATGGATCTACATCGCTGGACATTTTCAAATAGTAGTACAGTGTGGTGTGTTTATTTACTATTTTACTGTTATTTGGTGAATGAGTAACAACTACCCCTTACTCATTCACAGGGAGGCGGCATCTGGGTGCATACTTTATGAAAGGGGGCACTTAGATTCAGATAAGCCCCTCTGCCCGCAGACCCTCACAACCATCGGGCCAGGGTTGTGGGGAAGAGGCCCTTGTCATCCAACATGGGGACTAGGTGCTTTGCCAGGGGATTCCCCCTGGCAAAGCACCCTCTCTATGTTAAGGGGATGCTGCTCTGCCAGGCTGCTGCTCGGGTCAAGTGTCTGGCAAGGGGTTTTAGGGGGGACCCCATGCTTTATTTTGTTTGTTTTTAGAGGGTCTGCTATGAAGTGGGGAGGGGACTCGACACTGTTTTTCTTTTTTCTATTTTTAAGGTTTAATAACATCAGTTCATTCCAAATGACATTTGTAAAAAAATTTGGATGCATCCGAATTTTTGTTATCAAAAATTCTGGTACGTGCGTATTCATTATTTTTTCATTCAGAAATTTGGTTGCATTGGAATGGCCGAATATTTTAATTCACAAAGAAACAAGATCTTACATGTCTAGTGCAAGGGTCACGGGTGCAGGGCTGAAGGGGTCAGGAGTGTGTGACTACTGAGACATCGTACAACTGTTGTAATAGACAGCAGAAGCCTATCCCCATTAACAACTGTTGTGAGAGAAGCCACATTGTTCTGTAGAGAAAGCGGGCGTAAGTGTGCTGTGCAGTTTAGTCTGGCGACGCAGTGTAGGGTCGTACAGCGGATACACTTGTGTATGCATACACTGTGAGGGGTAGAGACATAATTCGGGGGGTGATCTGTGATTGTTGACTAATCGTTTGGCATAGTTATATTACGGGTATTACAGTGTAAAAGAGTGGTACTCCGTGGGTCTGTGCCATATGTTTTGGGACAACAAGCCATAGAGTTACACATCGCCTCGGTTAGGGTTTCTAGTTGGGGAACTATAGTGGTATAGTGGTTGTAGTCCGCCAATCCACCGCAGAAAAAAGGCACCGGGCCGTGCTCTCCTAAATAGGATGCAGGGGTAAGACTAGGGTCGATTAATCGCCATGGGCAATGGGCAGTCCATGCAAGGGAAGAAAAGCGAGACTTACCACAGTCGGGCGGTTGCACAGTACATGAAGTCTAGTTTTTGGGGTTTAGGCCATGAAACCCCTTAAAGAATGGCATAGGTGGTCAAAGGGTACCGCTTGGAGTATCCCTCTGGAAGGCTGTAGCTCAGCTGTGGCTTCAGAAGTCTATAATGGTAAATCAGCAGGGTATACAGAAGGCGGTCTCAGTCCGGAGGAACCGCATTATGTACACCTGGCCCGAGGGGATAGCCGCGATTGGGGATCCAGTGTCCAAAGCGGAAGAGGCTTTTTCTAGGCTGACTCCGCTGAAGCAGGCTGGATCTACCAACACTGGATCTGTTGTAGTTTTTTTCCAGATGTCTCGGCCGTCACCAATGCAATTAACTCTACTCTGCTCTCTCACTCTCGCTCTCTCTCTCATCCTCTCTCTCTCTCTCATCCCCTCTCTCTCTCATCCCCTCTCTCTCATCCCCTCTCTCTCTCATCCCCTCTCTCTCATTCCCTCTCTCTCTCTCTCATCCCCTCTCTCTCATCCCCACTCTCTCATCCTCTCTCTCTCTCTCTCTCTCTCATCCTCTCTCTCGCTCTCATAATCTCTCTTTCTCTCTTCCTCCCTCTCTCTCATCCTCTCTCTCTCATCCTCTCTCTCTCTCTCATCCTCTCTCTCTCTCTTCTAACTAATTTTCCAACCTAGTAGGGAATCATGTCGAGGACCGCCACGACTGCCTTTTCATTGACAGTACTTGGGTCAGATTTTTGCAAAGATCTAAAAATAATGGCAGATACTCGGAGACCATGGCCTGAATGTCTCGCTATAGCCCTTTATTCCATCAGAAATGCCCCTAGGCAGCCCCACGGGTTATCACCCTACATCCACCACCGGGTTCGGGAGTCTCTCCCGGACCCAGACTCAATAACCAGTGTTCAGTCTAGTCAACCAGGTGATTGGGTCGTGCTAAAGAAACATCCGAGGACAGGATTAGAGCCAAGATATCTTGGGCCATTCCCGGTGACAACGCCAACCTCTCTGAAGTTCGAGGAACGAGACAACTGGGTCCATGCCAGTCACTGCAAGAAGTTGCTCAACTACATCAAAGAATGAAGAGTATCATTTTCGTTTATTTGTTTAGCTTAGTTTATTTTAGCGAGGGAAATGCACCTCAAACTAGCAGAGGCCACAAGGAGACATTTGTTGATAGAACTTAAAGATACATTCCTAGAGGGTAATATCAGCTATAGTTTTAACATTAGCTCTGGCGCCTCGATTGCTAATCCTGTATGGGTGTCCGGGCAGTTAGGCGGCCCACAGATGTGTTACAGCATCAGCTTCTGTAAAGGGGATAGGTTTGTGGGATCCTCCACTTAAGAACCAAAGAACAAACGTGAGGGCGCAAGGCTAAAGGGGCTATGAAACTAATTTAAACAAAGTGAGAGAAGCGAAAGGAGATGGAACACTTACTTTAAGTGGGTCTCGGGACCGGATGGATGTAGAACAGTGGAGAAAATAGTGGAGTCCAACGTGTACAATCAGTGAAGGCTGGTGTGTTG
>NW_017309670.1:0-201 GCF_000935625.1 Nanorana parkeri | reverse complement strand
TAAACCCGCAGTCACCTTTAGAAAAGCCCGTAACCTTAGGACTAAAATAGCACCTAGCAGGATCACGACCGGGCACTCAAACAACACACTACACCTGCAGTTTGATAATAGAGTAGGGACCCATCAATGCAAAAAACCTTGTTGCCTCACTTGTCAGTTCATTACTCACGGGCAATCATCCTTCACTGACCATTTAGACAA
>NW_017309669.1:47305-52900 GCF_000935625.1 Nanorana parkeri | reverse complement strand
GCTATGTATACACATCCTCTATATACTCTCCCGCCACGTATGGTATACAGGCTCCGTGGTGGGAGGGACCCGTCTGGTTCGGCTCTATTCCCGTCTTCCCTGATGAGATGAATGTTGTCATTTGCGGGCAGATCCTTCGACATGTTTGCTCTCAATATCCAGATGCTGAACGAGCAGAAAACAAGCGATTGTCTCGGCTGCGGCGTCTCCGGGGAGTTTGTGGTCGGCAATCACTTCATAGAGCCGAGTGTGCAAACATGGAAGGAAATGGATCCACTCATTGTTTACCAGAGGATTCCCGGAGACACTCGAGACCCGCAGACCGCTGGAGGGAATATGGAGGCCTTTCTCAGCCGCTGACCCAGAACAAGCATGCTGCAAGTGAAGTCAGAGTGGACCTCTTTCATTCATGCAGAAAGGAATGAAGCCAATGGATCACCATGACTCGCAGAAGGAGAATCTCAGTTATACGGTTCAGGATCAGAAAGGGTCAGTTACAAGCAGAACCTTCATTCAGGAAGAAAGATTGTTTCATGGAAAGTTCCTTCGAGAAACATTGGCAGCAAATCACCGGCAGAGCTGAAAATATAAGATTATGGAAAGATTGTCCCCAACGGGGAGATGGACGGAAGCAGTAGGAGCCCCGAGGGATTTCAGCTTTCATTGCAACGTCTGATATTTATTTCCTAACTCTCCACATTTCTGAGAAAGACAATGAAATGAACCTGCAGCCGGGCCAGAGATAACCGCGTCCCCAACAAGCAAAGACACAGCTTTAAAACAAGCCATCAATGACCTTTGTAGCTGCAGGCACTGCGGAGAAATCCATCCTCAAAGTTCACTCCAAAGGCTCTGAAGTGGGGTAGCATTTGGTGCCCGCTGTCTGCTTACATTCCTCAGGACCTCTACTGAGTGCCCTTAGACCCGGCACAGGGGGTAGCTGCCCCAGGACCTCTACTGAGTGCCCTTAGACCCGGCACAGGGAGTAGCTGCCCCAGGATCTCTACTGAGTGCCCTTAGACCCGGCACAGGGAGTAGCTGCCCCAGGATCTCTACTGAGTGCCCTTAGACCCGGCACAGGGAGTAGCTGCCCCAGGATCTCTACTGAGTGCCCTTAGACCCGGCACAGGGAGTAGCTGCCCCAGGATCTCTACTGAGTGCCCTTAGACCCGGCACAGGGAGTAGCTGCCCCAGGATCTCTACTGAGTGCCCTTAGACCCGGCACAGGGAGTAGCTGCCCCAGGATCTCTACTGAGTGCCCTTAGACCCGGCACAGGGAGTAGCTGCCCCAGGATCTCTACTGAGTGCCCTTAGACCCGGCACAGGGAGTAGCTGCCCCAGGATCTCTACTGAGTGCCCTTAGACCCGGCACAGGGAGTAGCTGCCCCAGGATCTCTACTGAGTGCCCTTAGACCCGGCACAGGGAGTAGCTGCCCCAGGATCTCTACTGAGTGCCCTTAGACCCGGCACAGGGAGTAGCTGCCCCAGGATCTCTACTGAGTGCCCTTAGACCCGGCACAGGGAGTAGCTGCCCCAGGATCTCTACTGAGTGCCCTTAGACCCGGCACAGGGAGTAGCTGCCCCAGGATCTCTACTGAGTGCCCTTAGACCCGGCACAGGGAGTAGCTGCCCCAGGATCTCTACTGAGTGCCCTTAGACCCGGCACAGGGAGTAGCTGCCCCAGGATCTCTACTGAGTGCCCTTAGACCCGGCACAGGGAGTAGCTGCCCCAGGATCTCTACTGAGTGCCCTTAGACCCGGCACAGGGAGTAGCTGCCCCAGGATCTCTACTGAGTGCCCTTAGACCCGGCACAGGGAGTAGCTGCCCCAGGATCTCTACTGAGTGCCCTTAGACCCGGCACAGGGAGTAGCTGCCCCAGGATCTCTACTGAGTGCCCTTAGACCCGGCACAGGGAGTAGCTGCCCCAGGATCTCTACTGAGTGCCCTTAGACCCGGCACAGGGAGTAGCTGCCCCAGGATCTCTACTGAGTGCCCTTAGACCCGGCACAGGGAGTAGCTGCCCCAGGATCTCTACTGAGTGCCCTTAGACCCGGCACAGGGAGTAGCTGCCCCAGGATCTCTACTGAGTGCCCTTAGACCCGGCACAGGGAGTAGCTGCCCCAGGATCTCTACTGAGTGCCCTTAGACCCGGCACAGGGAGTAGCTGCCCCAGGACCTCTACTGAGTGCCCTTAGACCCGGCACAGGGGGTAACTGCCCCAGGACCTCTACTGAGTGCCCTTAGACCCTGACACAGGGGGTAGCTGCCCCAGGACCTCTACTGAGTGCCCTTAGACCCCGACACAGGGGTATAGCTGCCCCAGGATCTCTACTGAGTGCCCTTAGACCCGGCACAGAGGGTAGATGCCCCAGGACCTCTACTGAGTGCCCTTAGACCGGGCACAGGGGGTAGCTGCCCCAGGACCTCTACTGAGTGCCCTTAGACCCGGCACAGGGGGTAACTGCCCCAGGACGTCTACTGAGTGCCCTTAGACCCGGCACAGGGGGTAACTGCCCCAGGACGTCTACTGAGTGCCCTTAGACCCGGCACAGGGGGTAACTGCCCCAGGACGTCTACTGAGTGCCCTTAGACCCGGCACAGGGGGTAACTGCCCCAGGACGTCTACTGAGTGCCCTTAGACCCGGCACAGGGGGTAACTGCCCCAGGACGTCTACTGAGTGCCCTTAGACCCGGCACAGGGGGTAACTGCCCCAGGACGTCTACTGAGTGCCCTTAGACCCCGACACAGGGGTATAGCTGCCCCAGGACCTCAACTGAGTGCCCTTAGACCTGGCACAGAGGGTAGATGCCCCAGGACCTCTACTAGGGGCCTGTAGACCCTGGGCACATGTCCCTGGTCTTCTATTGAGTGCCCCTAGGATCTTGCACCCAGGGGTCCAGGTGAACGAACAAACAGCCAACTGAGCATGTGCATTTGTGCCTCCACACAGCTTGAAGATCAGAAAAAGGACAATTTCAGCTCCACTTGCTGCCATCAGCCAGGCTCAGCTTTGGCATCTGGTGGGTCCAGGCAGAGAGGTGATTGGTGTGGAGTTTCGGGGGGGTTGTAAGCTGTGTTTTTGAACATTGTCATTGGGAGGTTGGGGGAGGGGTTGTGGCTAGAACTCCCTTCCAGGGGTGTAATCTGCAAGGTTGCTGACATCACTTACAGCGGCGTTTATTACCTTTATTATTTTATTAGGGACTCGCATATAAGTGTCTGCCAGGCGCCCCAAGAGTCCTTGTGTTCATTGTTTGTACGCTCCATGGGACATGTGTTTTCTTAGCGTAGCCATAATGATGCATAGATACTCTTCCTTCATTTAGCTGCTTGCACCGTACACATCGGATTTGTGGCACACTTAGTCCGAAGATGGAAGATGAAATCCGCTTTGTAGGTGTGTATTACTGCTGCTTTGCATCTGGTACAATGTAGAGACCACAGTCACAATGCACCATACACCTAAGACCAACCCGCTGCGGGTAACTCACTCTCTTCAGATTCCGGTTACACTGTAAAGTGCATTTTTAGGATATTTATTGGTAAAAAAAATGCTGTCTGTAAATTTTCTGACTTTTGTCAGTATAAAATATTGTTTGGGGTAGACTTGTGCGCCGACAAAAAAGTTGTTTCGTTCCGTTTTAGAATATCCGTTATTTCATAATTCGTATCCGAAACTCAATTTGAATTGGTACGAAATACGAATTTTCGTTAGTTTCGGCACATTTTCGTAACTTATGAACATTCATTATGATGAAGTCAAAAAGCAAAAATACCTTTGTTAATATTGGAGTTGATGAGTTTTTTTTTTATCCGAAATTCGAATCCGAAATACGTTAACGGAATTCGTATTTCGTTTTGGTTGAACAATCAGAGGTTTTCTCTTCTGCTGCTGAGAGTCGCATTACAATACAGGCAGGAAATACAGAATTGGTAGTTGTTTTTTTATCCGAAATACGGATTTCGGATTTTAAAAAAAACTACCATCGACTCCAATATAAATGTACTTTGCTTTTTACCTTCAATATAACGAATGTTCGTAACGGAATTTCGTATTTCCTGCCTGTGTATTGTAATGCGACTCTCAGCAGCAGCGGATCCGTATTTCGGATTAAAAAAAAAATCTTGTTTTGCTGTTCAACCTCATTTACAGGAGTAATATTAGTTCCCGTTTCAAAGAAATTCGGATCCGAAATTCGTTAACGTAATTTCGTATTTCAGATATAATTCGGAAACTGCAATTCGGATTTCGGATGCTCCGAATCTACGAATTTCAGGAAAATCTGTACGAATTTCGATTCGTAACAAAACGTATCGCACATGTCTAGTTTGGGGGCGGTGACCCCGTTACTGTGGGCTTGACTTCTCTGACTTATGGGCTAAGCCACGCCCAGCTGCCTCCGTCATGTTCAATAAAAGGCTCATGAATGGACACTGGACCGGGCTGAAGCCTGAAGTCAAGGCCCAATAATTAAAAAATAAATCTAAAAGAATTGCAGAGAAAAAACTTTCCTGACTCATATGATTGATAGAAAGTATCTCACCTCAGACAGGAATGTTGGTATGATATGTTTAAAATGGCTGACAGGTTCTCTTTAAGAACATTGTGTGTTATAATTTTGTCTGACAGTCGGGCGTGCTCCGGGGCTGATCTGAGAAATGATCAATAGTAAGATTTACTTGTATGGATACGAGAATAAAATGTCTGCTGAGCCTCATGCAATGAAGGAACCAGCAGAGCGATCAGATCAATAAACATAATTCTAGGAATCTATTCTATCTACAACTTAGCTTTATGTGATGGTCTCGGCCATGGCGGCGGCGGCGGCGGCCTGTTTATATAATGCCACGGCCAAGGTGACATTGTACAGAACCTCCTGACTGCATTGTCACAGCCTATGATCATTCATTGTCACTTTGGTGAATAATATCTATAAGGTGTGTGATAAAAATAGTTCCAGAGATGTTGTGTTCCGGACTCATGACGTCTTTTGTCTCCATCTTAACAGGTCTTATTGTACTGACCCTTGCGGTATGCTGGATGCCCAACCAAGCCCTTCGTATCATGGCTGCAAGCAAACCAAAGCAGGAATGGTCCATCTGGTACTTCCGTATCTACATGACATTGCTTCCAATTGCTGACACCTTCTTCTACCTCAGCTCAGTGGTGAACCCCCTCTTATACAACATCTCTTCAAGGCAGTTCAGAGACGTCTTTCTGCAAGTCCTTCGTTGTCGTCTTACCCTGGAACATGTCAACAAAGAGAGGCTTCGAAGAGCCCACCTAAATTCTGCTGCCAGCAGCACCAACTATAAGCGCCCATTAATGTCTCTGAAACGGGACCGCTCCTCCAGGAATAGAGAAAAACATTTCTTTACTTTTCAAAGTGAACCTGAGAGGAGGCCGAACACTGTGAAGGAGATAACCCCTCAAACACCAAAGACGTCTTCCAGTAACGGCCTGTGTGAAAGTGAGATCTGAGCCCAGCTGCAGAGAAGGATCTCATTGTGCTTTTATTAACATCTATAAATATAATGGCAGCAGAACAAAAATCAGGCAAGTCATTGAAAGCCCCTCAGAACACAGAAGAGG
>NW_017309669.1:36763-46637 GCF_000935625.1 Nanorana parkeri | reverse complement strand
GAGGAGGACATGAGGAATAGGGAATACGGAGGAGGACATGAGGAATAGGGAATACGGAGGAGGACATGAGGAATAGGGAATACGGAGGAGGACATGAGGAATACGGAGGAGGACATGACATAGGGGGAATACAGATGTCAGGAACCGGATCTGAACCCGGGGCCTCTGCTTGTGTACCGAACCCGGCCTGTTATACCACCAATTGCCTGCTGCTTCAGCTACTGGACTCTGAGCCTGATCCCAGACCCTGTCAACAGAGGAGAACATGACGTAGAGGAGACACAGAGGAATAGGGAATACAGAGGAGGACATGAGGAATAGGGAATACAGAGGAGGACATGAGGAATAGGGAATACGGAGGAGGACATGACGTAGAGGAAAACAAGATTTAGAGAAGTTGCAGAGGGACAGATGGTTGCAGGAGTCACCGAGAGACATACAAAATGAAGGACACAGAAGGAGATATATCATTTGAAGGGGGCACAGAGAGAACACTGAAGAATGTATATAGAGGAGACACAAAGGTACATACAATTTAGAGGATTATATGGAGAGGATACAGAGGGACATACATTGTGCATTATAATAAGAGGAACATACAATATTGGGGAGACACAGATAGACATACAATGTGGAGAAGATGAAACGGAGGGACATATCACGTGGATGAGCCAGAGGAAGCCGGCGCTGTTATCAGTCACTTCATTGTTGGCTAAACAACCAGAAAGTTATATAACTCCGGCCTGGAATCCAGGGGTGTTGTTGGGTCAGAGGGAATGGACCACATTATCTTTGTATCTGCCGTCCATTATCTCAGATAAAATCACCTGCTACCAAACTCTCTGTATACTATTCTACACATTACTTTGAATGTTGCTCTGAGAAGACCATGTCAATGCTGAACCCCCGACATCTACCTTCCCGCAATTCACTTATTGGAATAAACCTTTGCAGCCATCATCATTCTTTCTACTACAGCATTGCAGAATGTTCTGAAGAGTGTTCCAGGAGTGACAGGCAACCAGCAGATTTCTAGTCACAGATCTCCTCCAGAGTCGCACAATGTGTGTCTCCACCAGCATGCAAGCAAGTAAGAAAGCTGTTTGTTGCCTGTCACTGCTCTAAACAGACAGCACGATGTATGTTTCACAAAGTTTGGGAGTGGCAACGTTAATTGTAAGTCATATAACAGGTTCTAATTATGATAATGAGCATCCAATGGAAACAATTTACAGAGAAGCAGCAGGTAAAGTCTGCAATGACACCGGCTCTGAATGAACGCTCCTCTCTGACATAACACACACAGCTCATGCCAATGTGAAATGAGAAAAACAGCCGAAGCTTCCCGGAATAGGTGGCCTGGGATTGGGCGTTATATTGGTACATTTGGAATAGTAATCATATTAACGCAGTGAATGTGTTGCCATTCTTAGATTACATAGAAGCGGCTGTTTATTTGTACAGAACAGGTAACATTATGTCACCGCCGGAGAGTCAAACAAAGTAGAAGCATAGTAGATCTGTTGGTGTGACAGATCTTGCTTGGCGGACTTGGTGTGTGGGCCCTGGTATGATGGATCTGGTGTGTGGGACCTGGTGTGGCGGATCTGGTGTGGTGGATCTGATGTGACAGATCTGGAGTGGTGGGTCTGGTGTGACTGACCTGGAGTGGTGGGTCTGGTGTGATGATTTGGAGTGGTGGGTCTGGTATGGCAGATCTAGAGTGCTGAGTCTGGTGTGGCCAATCTGGAGTGGTGGATCTGGTGTGGTGGATCTGGTGTGACTGATCTGGAGTGGTGGGTCTTGTATGACTGATCTGGTGTGGTGGATCTGATGTGACAGATCTGGAGTTGTGGGGTCTGGTGTGACTGACCTGGAGTGGCAGATCTGGTGTGACTGATCTGGAGTGGTGGGTCTGGTGTGATGATTTGGAGTGGTGGGTCTGGTGTGGCCAATCTGGAGTGGTGGATCTGGTGTGACTGATCTGGAGTGGCGGATCTGGTGTGACTGATCTAGAGTGGTGGATCTGGTGTGACTGATCTGGAGTGGTGGATCTGGTGTGACTGATCTAGAGTGGTGGATCTGGTGTCACTGATCTGGAGTGGCGGATCTGGTGTGACTGATCTAGAGTGGTGGATCTGGTGTGACTGATCTGGAGTGGCAGATCTGGTGTGGTGGATCTGGAGTGACTGATCTAGAGTGGCGGATCTGGAGTGGCGGTTCTGGTGTGGCGGATCTGGAGTGGCGGATCTGGTGCCTGTTTCAGGTTGTATGGTGACGTTGTGTTTCTATTGGCCAGTGATAGAAGGGAAGTCAGGCAATCCCAGAATGCTCTTCTTCTGTGTTGATTCTCAGACACATTTGCAGCTGATTTATAGGAAATAAAACACTCGATTTCAGGTCATGTCATTAACAAATGTGCAGACTTCCATTTCCTTCCATTTATTCTTTGTGTGCAAAAAAAATGTCCTTTATTAAAGTGCAGATTTAAAATACAAGTGAGGACTAAATGTAGAGCAGCCCAGCAAGAAATATAACAAAAATAGATTTTTGGTGACCTGTCATGTTTGCTTTTGAAACAAACCAACAAGAATTTCTGTCCCTGTCCTGGGGGCCCAGCAGGGGGCAGTCCTGAGCGCAATGTCACCTATAGCCGCCTTGTTATCAGGGCCACTACTAGAAACATCAGTACAGCCGGAACACTCCCATGATGCATCACTGCAGCACTCCTGTTCCTTTTGGTGCGGGGTCCATTGCAGAGGGACGTGTCACAACAGCTGATACAAACTGAATTGACTTTACCCGGAGTGCAGAAAGACTGGTATCCAGCAGAAGCGATAAGACAAGCAGCTGATGAAGCACATGACTTGCGATATAATATGCCTGGAAAAACAAGAAGAGCCAATTACTTTCAGATCAGAGAAACGCTGATCTGTGAAATGAACTATTGATATTCTGTGAGATAGAAGCCGATCCCCTCCACCTGCTTCTTGACTATCGAGCTGTCGGAATGTCCCAATCATTGTTCCTGATCAGCATAATGTGCCATGAATGTAAAAACACCCACCAGAGCCGAGGGATGTGCCACCGGTGGTGAAGGTCACAGCATCATTGTGGGGCCACTCCAACCACCATGACAATACTACCGTACAGGAAAAAAGCATTCATTGTGAAGCCTCGCTAACCCGTTTACAACCTCCATCAGGCTGAATGTGTCATATTATTAGATTGTCAGTTCACAAGCCCATTGCGGATTCTGGCAAAATGACACTCAATGTGGCCACACCATCTCTGATGTAGGAAGCCCCTCGTCCAATGGCACCGGCATGAAGGCGTAGAGCAGTAATATTTGCAGTGCACTATGAGGGATTTGGGGAATGGCCACTCTAAACACTTTACTTGGTTTATATCAAACGATCAATGCATCATACCCCCAACAAGTCCCAGTCTGTAGCTGAATGGGCTATAGGAAGCCAAAGCTGGCAACAAGGTGAGTGAATGATAAGCCTGGGTGAAAGGGAATGTGTCAGAGGTGAGGAATACGTCACTGAACCGAAATATGTCTATAAAAAGAACCTACAGATCCAGCCAGAGGCCACCAAAGACACACGGCCAGTGCGGGAGAATACTGGATGCATCATGGCAATTCTTCAACTCTATAATAACACTTCAAGAAGAACTTTCCACTTCTGATCATCTAAACTAATAATAGAGGACCGAAGGCCCGAATCTCCTCAATTCCAGACACACAAAACCTGACTTTAATGAAGGGCCACAGACCAAGAGAACTGAAGAGATCTCACAGACCCGAATCCCATATGAGCAGTCAGTTCACAAACCATGAGATGGAAACCACCCTAAGACCAAGATGGACACTCACTAGAGAGGAGATAAGGACTCCACTCTATATCTTATGTAGTAAACTGATGAGAATACAACAAGCTGCTGTGTTAGCGAATTCGGCCTTTACAAAGTATTTTGGTTTACTACAAAATGACGTCTCAAACCTTCATGGCCTCATTCTCCAGCCTAAGGGTCCACAGTGAGGAATCCATACTTATTGTCTCTGGAGATCAGCTGGGACAAGCGGCCATTTCCATGTGGACTCTTCTGTTACATCTAGGAGGACATTGTGGAGAAACATTGAGATTGGGACTCAAATATAAACAAAGTGAGTAGTTCTAGACTCAGAACAATATTCATATTGGAAGCTGTCGAAGAATTGGAGGAAATGAGTGCCAGTCATGTGACCGTGATAAGATGTCCAGGAAAGTCTAAGAGGAAATAATCAGAGATGAAGTTATTGAGAAATGTTCCACTCCGAGGGCCACAACCTTGGGAGCGTATTCTAATGCTGGATGAGGAATGTTGAGTTATCTCCAAGCTTTGCATGCTAAGAACATGAGAAGGAGACAGAACACATTCACATTTACTTTGTAAAGAATACTCAACCATGTGTCAGGAAATAAAAACACCGGATTGGATGATTGAAGGCGGCGTCACCTCACTCGCCAAGCTAAAATGCCTGACTTCACTTTGTGAGGTGACGTTGTGCTGCCTTCAGTCAGGTTTTCATTCGTTTCCTGGCATGTGATTGGTGGTTTCCTTTTATTTTACCTCCAAGATAAGTGAAAATACAAGTGAACTTGCTCCACTCCATCGATAAATCTACCCGACTGAGAGGGAACAAAGTGCAGGAAATCACAGAAGTCTTCTCTATGAAATGTGAACCCAGAGCCCATTCCACTCCACGTTCCCTCTCCACTGCAGAGTATTGCGTTAGTACACACGTGGTAACACTGACAACGCACCAGAACAGACAAAATAACAGACGAGACCATTGCTTCTAACGCAGCGCAACACAAAGCATTGCGTTATGTATTGCGGCATGCTACAACGTATATCCTTTGGAGGTGCATTGCCTTACTGTGTCGGGGTGCCAATGACAATACGCTAACACACGTATGGCGGTAAGACACACTTTATTGCAACGCACCGCAATGGTCAGCTGTGATGGGCAGAAAGGGTGACACGGGTCAGAGTTATCTGGCTGCTGTTTGCTGCAATTACTATTATTAGACGGCAATGACTTGTCAGCAAACATGGCAGCCGTGTCTGATTTCTTCTAACACTAGTAGTGAGCCCTGGGGCCACGTGCAGGACACCATCTCCCTCCAGGGGACCACACTACAGCACTTGGGCCGGAAGGTTGGGTCACCTCTTATCTGTAGCTGGAGGACCTTAGCTGTGAGGAACAATTACATGGATTATACTTCTTCCCTCTGGAGCAGATCATAATGTACAGATATATGAAGAGTGACTACAGTAACTATAAGAAACTGTTTACGGTTCCTGATAAAGACAAGCGGCCACAATTTGAGGTTGGACACAAAGAGTTTTACCTCAGATTGCTGAACGGGTTCTTTACTGTTAGAGTAGTATAAATGTGGGACTCCTTCCCTGAGTGTGTTGACATATTCAAAAAAACTTGAAGATGTCTTCCTCAGGGAGCTGAATACAGGGCTAAGGAGCTTGTTAGACTCGCGCACACACACAGGTCAGCATGGATGGACCCGTGTCTTTATTCAACCTTATCAACGCCGTGATCACCACCAACAAATGAGGCTGCCAAATGAAAAGATATCACACAAATGAGATGACAGGGTTGGTGTTCTCTGTGGCCCCACACAGTATAGACTACTTCTTCAGGAGCCAATCCTAAGCATGGGGATTACAGGACTATTCTGTCGGCAAGCTGAGCACTTTCTGATGTGCAGAGCCAATACTCAGACTGAAAATAAGGCTTTGGCTGTTCACACATATCTTTATCACACGCCATTGGAGGTGGTCTACTCTCCTCACTCTCCAGAGGTGGACTCTCCGTCTTCCCTCTTACTGACTTAACTGAAATATTGACAAGGAGCTATAAATGCAGCAAATGCTCTTTCTAGATTATCACCCCCAATACGCTTGCTTTATGGTTGCTGATGCAGCTTCCTCTGCAATGAGAAGACGGAATGTGGAAGAAGCTTCAGTGTTTCACAGCTGTGGAAATTCAGCTTGGGGCATGGAACCAATGTGCGCTCGTCTAACAAAAAGTAATAAATGAGTTTCCATTGCAGGATAATTCATCCTTCTCCCTCATCATTTCTGAAAACAAACCCTTCAGGTGGCCCATGAGGCATCAAGCTATTTTACACACCAAGCCACAATTATGTGGAAAGGTTTGGTGGCCAGGAATTGATAAGACAGAATCTCGTCATGTTGAGCTTGTCAACTTGTGGGCTGCAAACCAGAACCAGCTGCATAGACAGCTTTCCCGACCAGTCAGTGTGTGGTAGTGATTGTCACAACTGATATTGCTTCTCATGGATTTCCTGACCTCAGGCTAGATGATCATGGATCACAGGTTTCTTCAAAAGAAGTTCAGGATTACGTGGCATCAAACGCATCAATTTTACATCCTCACGCTACACTTTAGTGGCCACAAGGTGATGGAGATGTGGAATGGCAGAATAGGACTTGCTTATTTCAAGGCAAAGGATGAAAAAAGGAGTTTCTTTAGTGTATGGCAGAAGTAAGTTCTGTTGGGTGTTATGAATGATCCAACTTCCTAAGCCTACAAGACATTTCCAAAAGGGTGGGCAGTTATAAATCCAGCAATATGTAGACCCGAGAACACTACCAGTCTAGTGTATTCTAACAAGGAGAAAGTAGTGCTCCTACAGCATCATTGTAACAAATAGTCTCCTTCTTATAAAATGGATCCATAGACTGTGCAAGAGGCGATAGGCACTCAGGATGTTCTGGAGGATCCACAGGAAGGAACAATTGTTTAGAATTCATCATTTGTTAAAAAAAAAGTTCGCCATGTCTGATGACCAAGCAGCAGAAGCTGGACAACCACCCGAAAGACCAAATAGTCACAGAAGCCTTGTAATAATAATATTCTAAAGGTTACAAAACAAAAGCAATAGATGCCGGATACAATAAATAAGCAATAAAAAAACCCATATGGAGTATTATTGCTGCCCTTAGTATCAGGAGGTCCAGCTGCACCACGAAACCTCTAGGATGTTAATTAACTTACCACAGACACAACTGTAAATCACATCAAATCAACACTGGACTTCAGTAACAGAAATAATAAATGGGGCTCCATACCCGAGATATGGTCCTCCTACCCAATATCAAGAAGAATCCACCAGGGTGCTATAGATTTTAGAGAAAAAGGGGAAAACAAAGCCCAAAATATGTTCTTTATCAAAACCTGAAGGGCTGGAGGTTGGGAATTTCAACCCGGGAACTCCAAGCACAAACCGGAACAGGCACCATGCTCACCAATCAGTTAAGAAGGTCTCAAAACTCCCCCACCTACCCAATTAACCCTTTGTCAACTTTCCTCCATCTAAATTCAGTCATGCCAGTCCTCTGCCAAGCTCTTCAGACCAATCTTCAGCCTCCCCTGACATCTCACTTTGTGTAAAATGTGGTTCAGCAAAAGCCAGTGTCCCGATATTAAAGGCCTAGCTACCTGTGTCATAGACTACAGGAACCAAATGCAACTACAGTAACCAGGCAGAGTGGCAGAGCAGATATCTCTATGTATGAGCATTCCAAAGGAGACTCCCTCAGGTATACAGTAAACTTCACCTAGCCAGCAATGCGATATACTATGCCAATCGTGGACCCAGTTAATATTAATAGCTTCACAGCCATAAACCAAGTAGTGAGGAACCTCAAATATTGCAAATCATGGCACCAACTGTAAGAGGTCATCAAATGATCCATCTCATAAATGGATTACCAGAAAACATGAGGCTGTAAGGAACTGAGGCAGCCTGAGGTCACAACGGCGGAGACTCTCATACTGAGCTCCTCATCACTGAGCGAATAAAACCTCAAGGGGCACATTTAGGAAGAGGTGAAGGGTCAGAACATTCAAGGCATTCGTAAACTATTTGGGGATTCAATCACATACTTGCACATTGTCTGTCACCAAACATCTGGATTTCCTTTTCTTTAATGTGAAATCGCATCTCCCAAATGTTTTATACATTCACCCCTTTCAAATGACAAATCATTGCTTTTGTCTGTGATCCACCATTCCTCGTATGGAGGACCCATTGTACTGCATTGCAATGGCAGTGATACCGATGGAATGCAGCCCTCAAAATGCATGCTGCTAATGTTCACCTCTTTCAAGGCTTCATAACACTAATCTACAAGAGAAGGTTCCATTCCACCAACTGCAGGAGATACGGTGTCAGAGAATGCCGGGAAAACTCTAATCATCACCTTCCTAGCATTGTTCCCAGCAGAAGCCAAACCACTGCAACGCTGATCAAACCTACAACCTGAAGACGCTATCTTGGACCCACAAGTACTCCCTACACGTCCTCATCAAGACCAATCTTCACAGGACAATTTATGGAAATCAAATGACCTGCGTGTTGAAAAAGCCATCAAGTCCTTGTGGCACCCAGGTCTGTCCCTGGAACTACTGGAGAGTAGAATAGTGAAGGACAGCAAAGGACTTTTCTACCAGCTCACCAGGTAGACTGGTTGGTCCACTACAGATAAACAACAAATAATCTCACCCCTACCAAGCCTTAGAAGAGCAGATTGTGAGGGAACAGCACCGAAGGAAGAGGCCCACTTCCTGTTACAGTGCTCACTTCCAGAGATTCTCTGCTGACACCCAAAACTTCTATAGAAGAGGAAACACTGCATCCTCCTGGGAGAGTAAAGCGCTCAGTAGTATCATCCATGCCACAGAGGATTGTGATACATTATTTACCTGGATATAGTGAAATATATGTATAAATACAGACAGTCCCCGGGTTACAAACAAAATAGGGACTGCAGGTTTGTTCTTAACCACTTGAAGACCATAGACCAGGGTGTTACACCCCCTTCCTGGCCAGGCCAGTATCAGTATTCAGTGCTGCGGTACTTTGACTGACGTTTATTCCGTCATACAACGCTGTACTGAAACAAATTTTATACCATTTTTTGGGGGACACATAGAGCTTTCTATTGGTGGTATTTAATCACCACTGGGGGGAGGGGGGTTTCATTTTTTACTATATAACAAAAAAATAACCTAAAGTTTCCCTATGAAATGTTATGAAATATTTATTATCACCCCAATTTTTTGGTAAAATATAAAAGACGGGGTCACGTCGGGTAAATAGACACCAAACATGTCAAGCCGTAAAATTGCGCGCGCCCGCGAAATCGCAGATAACGACCACACCAAAATTGTCCATAGGCAACGCTTTAAACGCTTTTACCGCTCATCAGTTTAGTGTAATCAGTGATTGATGGCCGTATAATTATTACTCTCACTCCGACGTTCGCGGCGATATGTAACATGTGCGGCGTACTGGGCAAAATCTTCATTTTCGCACATAGGCGCACCCAAAAATAAATTTGTGTTATTTTACATTTTTTTTGTCACTTTTTTTCAGCTTCTTTATTTTTTTGTATGCTTTATTTTTCGATTATCAGGAGAGAGGAGAGGACCCGGCGGCATACCTTATCCCGCCAGGTGACTGTCCCCTCCTCTCTCTGCCGGCGCCCATCACCAAGATAGCAGGTATCAGCATACTGACGCGCATGCGCGATGACGTCTCGCTGGGGTGACTCGGTTACCGCTCCGGGTGTCACCCAGCCTCGGGGACGCCGCTGGTGAAAGGGTTTAGGAGAAGTGAATAAGCCATTCCAACCAGGTTTGGTGGATTTCCACCAAACCTGGAAAATTGTGTTCTTTTAACATAGATTCAGCTCATGAATAAAACTTCCCTACAATGGTTGGTGATGGAGTCGGCCGGCTGGGTTTTTGGCACTCCTGGCAGCAAAGCTCTGCAGT
>NW_017309669.1:33464-36731 GCF_000935625.1 Nanorana parkeri | reverse complement strand
TAAATAGAGTAGAAAATGGCAAGAAGGAGATGAGGCGGCTGTCCTCTTATCAAACACTATTTGCATTTGGTATTTCCTAAACGTATTGGAGATTGAAGTAATCCTCATCGCAGTACGAGGGCTGAAAATGAAAAACATTAAAAGTCACCGACTATATCATGTGAGGAATGAAAATCAGTGGAGCACAAAGCACGGCTGGCGTCAAATAATACCACACTCCATCATGTGCACGCCGCTAAATTGCATGCAATCTTCATCTGTAGACTGTCTGCCGACTTCACCATATTTTACAGCCCGTAAAATCACAATTTATTAGACGCTCTCCACAGTTTAGGCTTATTTAAGGCACCTAATCCAGTTTATCTGCTGTTGGCCTTAAAGTATTGTAGGCAAGTGAAAAATTGGAAGCAATTTATTAATAAGAGAACATGGCCTGCAGGCTGCGCATTGCAATATATCCCGCGTCAAGTTTATTGCGTGCTGAAAATTAATGACACGCGCTATAACTCCGCATTCACTTGCAAGTTTGTTTATCAGCAGCTGCAGGCGCAGACCCTGCGGGGCCCATCTTGGGTGGATCACTTAGATGTGTAAATCACGCAGAATACATCAAATTCCTTTCACGCTTTAGAAACATCTTTTCATATCAGATCGCTGCTTCTTAGAAGCCGGGCGGCTGAAAGAAAATCCAAGCCGCACTTTCATCATTGTAAACACAACTAATTCTACTCCAGAACTCAGACGGCGAGTCATGTGTACACGGCTTGGCGGCTCAATGTGTCATGCAGAGAGCATTTCTCCGGCAGCATGATGTCATACATGGAGATATCACAACACGTAGCGGGGGGCCCAGGGCCTGGCCCGATGACTTCTATTTAGAGGAATGGTGTCCCTCAATCACTGGGCCACATAATGACAGTGACGGCAGCCCTATGAGTACAGAGATTTCCTCTAGTGGAGCAGCACACAAGGTCACAGCGGGACTTCGGCTGAGCAGTAATGGAAATATCGCCTGTTTGTTTGATGCTGGAAATGCACTAAAGACGCTTGTGGCCATTTTGAAAGCTGAGCTGCTGTGTGACCTCCAGTACAAACACCCAAATGGGGCCGAAGCAAAGATCACTACAACTGATATCTCTGCTTGACTACAACTCCAGTAATGCCGGCCAGACACTGCTAGAATTTTATCAGATTCACAGCAATTGGCAGCAATTCTAACAGTCCAATGGCGTGCGGTACCTCTTGCTCCGGGTGAGGCATTCCCCAGCCCCATCCCCAAGCTAGTGTGAAGGAGGAATGGAGGAGACACAGAGGAGCCTCCCTGTCCCTCACTTGCTCCTCACCGCTGAGGCGCTTGTCCATGACAGGTCACACAGAGGGGAGGATTTCCCTGCTCTGCAACATGTTAGATGCCGATCTGAATGGAGAAAAAGCTGTCAGCTTCAGACATGAAGCTGACAGCTTTTTCCTCCATAATTCTAGGTGAGGCTCCGCCCCACCTGCCTCCCCTGAACCACGTCCATGTAACAGTTGGTGGCTATGCCGGCTTGACAAAAGTCGATCAACTAAAAGCCAGGCCAGAAATCATTGTCCGTCCACAGACTGCATCCATTGTTTAGGTATTCTGACAGTGGTGGGCACTGCGGGCCCAACGGGGGATGGGGGGTGTCGGGGGTACCATCCATGTCGTTTAAGAAGGATGGAGGAATGTACTTCATCGCCTATGCTGACTAGACAAATCATCACTGAGGGAAACAGACATACAAATATAACTAGCAGAACAGCAGCAGACTGGTGCAAGCAACCCAACAACATCTACAGCAGAAGCGCTGCAATAACTGCTCTGATAGACCATTATGGCCGAATATTGTATAGAAATTCTCTTTACACACCTCACACAGTCCATACAAGCTTCATTATTCTCATGTTTGCATAGCTGGACTTATCTCAGCAGGAAAGCCATAATAAATCCGTCCATCCCCCGATACCTGCGCAGCACTTACAGCCGACTTTACTGTTACATTTCCCTCTCTGCGCTGATCGCAGCCCGCAGCCACGCCGGGGATTCGCAGCTTTCACTGCAAAGCTGCTAAATAAATGGCCAGCCTCAGGCAAGAGATAATTGAGAGAAGAAATTAAATGGCAGCAGTGCTAATAAAAGAGAAAAATCTGGACGAGGTTTATATAATGATCGCTGTTTAATATTCACTACTATGGGGCCCCATAAAATACTGAGCTGATAATTGCTGAGAGGCCCCCCTAGAATATGAAATATCTGTCTGCCATGGCAGTCCACACGTGCCGAGGAAACACGCGATGACAACACTGATTAGTATTGTGATAATTGAATCACAACCGGAACTGCCGAGTCACTGCGAATGGACAAGTCAGCAGTAATTATCTTCCAGCAGAACAAACTTCGTTACGGTCTATGGTAGGTTTCGCTACACGGAGCTGATTGCATTAGATTGCTTTATCCCGGTACGTTCCCCACAGCCGAGAGCTGCCGAATGCCAAACAGCAAATCCCATTGTGTCAGATGGTGGACAGACGTGAAGGATCTGGGGTGAGATTTTTATGGTGCCAAGAGGGTAAAAATGTATATTTATGTTGGTAATAGGTTAAAGGGTGAGTCCCCCCAATAATGATATCTCAGTGTTTGCTGGATGCTGGACAGACAAACCCCTGAATGTTTCTTCACTCTTTATTGGTGAGATCTCTGCACTAACTTCCCAGGTATATATACCCTGGTATAGAGAGACAACTATAGATCCTGGTATAGAGAGACAACTATAGATCCCGGTATAGAGAGACAACTATAGATCCCGGTATAGAGAGACACCTATAGATCCCGGTATAGAGAGACACCTATAGATCCTGGTATAGAGAGACAACCATAGACCTCGGTATAGAGACAACTATAGATCCCGGTATAGAGAGACACCTATAGATCCCGGTATAGAGAGACATCTAGAGATCCCTGTATAGAGACAACTATAGATGGTGGTATAGAAAGACAACTATAGATCCCGGTATAGAGAGACAACTATAGATCCCGGTATAGAGACAACTATAGATCTCGGTATAGAGAGACATCTATAGATCCCGGTATAGAGACAACTATAGATCCCGGTATAGAGAGACAACTATAGATCCTGGTAGAGAGACAACTATAGATCCCGTTATAGAGACAACTATAGATCCCGGTATAGAGACAACTATAGATCCCGGTATAGAGAGACAACTATAGATCCCGGTATAGAGACA
>NW_017309669.1:32889-33136 GCF_000935625.1 Nanorana parkeri | reverse complement strand
GTAGAGAGAGACAACTATAGACCCCTATATAGAGACACCTATAGATCCCGGTATAGAGACAACTATAGATCCCGGTATAGAGACAACTATAGATCCCGGTATAGAGAAACAACCATAGACCCTGGTGTAGAGAGACAACTATAGACCCCGGTATAGAGAGACACCTATAGATCCTGGTATAGAGACAACTCTAGATCCCGGTATAGAGACAACTATAGATCCTGGTATAGAGACAACTATAGATCCC
>NW_017309669.1:18713-32235 GCF_000935625.1 Nanorana parkeri | reverse complement strand
TCTTCAGCCTGCTCACCCAATTTGCATGACCATAGTCACCTGGGCCGAATTCAATGCCTAGAACTCTAATTTTTTGTTGGGGCTCCGGGAAGTCATCCGGGAGAACAAAGCTCTCACCTTCCTCGCCCATCCAGAAAGCTTCACACTTGTCCTGGTTGACCTGTGAACCCGATGCCTCTGAATACTGTTCTATCACTGAGACCACCTCCTGCGCCTCCCCAGTCCCAGAGATAAAGACAGAAACGTCATCAGCATAGGCCACAACCTTCAAAGGAGGCTCACCAGCGATGCCCAAAGGTACCCCACACAATGGTCCACACTCTAGCCTTCTAATGAAGGGATCGATTGCAAACACATATAGCAGAGGACTCAAAGGACACCCCTGACGCACACCCGAGCCGACCACAAAGGGCTGCCCGACCCAACCGTTAACCAGAGGAAAGCTTTCAGCCCCTTTGTACAAAATCTTGAGCCAATCAATGAAACCCCCCATCCAGGCCATATTTGCCAAGAAGGAGCCATAGGTACTCATGATTAACCCGATCAAAGGCCTTAGCCTGATCCAATGTCAGCAGAAATTTACCCCAACCAGCAGCCCTACAACGCTCCAAGGCCACCCACTGAGAAAGTGCATCTAACCTGGACCGAGTAGTGAAACTCCGAGAAGGGGGGTCTACTGAAGGGGCCCTTTGGATGGGGTGAAAGAACGCTTACAACTGCTCCTCACTGAGAAACATAGAAGAAATGTACTGAGAGCCAAACATGACCAGCATGTTCACTGGGGATCTGATAGAACTTTTACATTGGCCCGGGACCAATTCTTCTGGCCTTATATGAGAACTGAGATAGAGAGCTACTGTCACTTCTGTTTGCATTGTATTCAGAACAAGACCTTACCCTCCATAACTGCTCCAAAGAGTCAACTTCATAGACAAGGACCCACGGATCTGGTGTGCATTGACTTCCTATGTCTGGAGCCTGACACGAGCAGACAGGGAAACATCTTAGTGGTGACTGACCCAGGCCTAACCAACCAAAGATCAATGGGCCTCCACCATAGCCAAAGTGTTAGTAGAAAAATTCTTCATCCATTGTGGGTTGCCTCAAAGAATCCATTCAGACCAAGGCCGGGACTTTGAAAGCAGACTCATCAAACTACTAAACCTATTGGGAATCACGAAAACCAGAACCACTCCCCAGATAGCAAGCAATTGAGCTGCAAGTTTGAAAATGACTTGCTAAACTATGACTTGCCGAGCTTCACAATTTTGTTGCACAATTACATCAAGTCTGCATTGCAAGTCTCCAGACCAGCGAGCTTGCAGAGCTCTTGCTAAGACCTGCAGGACTCTTGCTGTAGACTTGCCAAGCAAATTTGCTACAAATTAAAAAAGTGTCAACTAGAAATTGTGCTGCGAGTGTTCCGCAAGTCTACAACTTGCCGGGAATATGTGCAGCAAGTTAACAAAATTACAATTTCACCCCGACACAAGTTTGTAGCAAGTTATCCTTGCTATCTGGGTCCCTATCACGCTCAAGGTGATGCTCAGCCAGAGAGATTTAATTGTACCCTTCTTGATATGCTGGGGACATTATCTACTGAAGAAAAGCAGCATTGGAGTAGACATCTCTCTGCCATTGTCCATGCCTACAACAGCACTAAAAATGATGCAACGGGGTATTCACCCTATGGTCTCATGTTTGGGAGGGAAGCTCGGCTGCCTGTGGACCTAGCATTCGGTCTATCGGCTGATCAAACATCTGTTGATACTCACAGAGGTTATGTGGAGCGGCTCCGAAGAAATCTAGTGTCTGCGTATGCGAACGCTTGTTTTATAGCAGAAGGCAGAGAACAGCGAAACAAGAGGCATTGTGACCGGAGAGTACGAGTACAAAATCTACATCCAGGAGACAGAGTACAAAAGGGAAATCTGGGGCCTGCTGCTAGACACAAACTAGATGACAGATGGAACTCACAAGTTTATGTTGTCTGTAGACAATTACCTGGCCTCCCAGTGTATCAGATTTGACTAGAGGGGAGAGATGGACCTCTGGCATCGGAATCACTTGTTACCAGTAACTTTGAAAACAAAGCTGTTCGCATGCCCACCAAAGATGAAACTTCTTCACCTATTCCACATACTTCCAGTCACCAGGTCTCAGAAACTACCGACTGAGAGAGGAAGTGAGGATGACAGTGATGAGGAAGATATGTGTCTGAGTTGGATGTGACCAACTGAATCCATGAGCACCACTAAAACCACCACTGCTCCTGAACCAAGTTCAAGTTCTTTGAGGCCAGAGGCTCCTGAATGTATACTTCAGGTTTTTCAAGATACCCCTGAGGAGGATGACCGTGTATCCTCTGAAATAGAAGATCCTTTGCCTAACTTACCTGAATCAGAAGAAAGCCCACTCAGCTCACTTCTCACCTAGCAGATGATGATTCTGATAAAGGTCCTTCATGGTTTTTAGAGTCAAGGTCTAAATGACTGAACCATCACCGGGGCTGTTGGAGGAGCCTGAAGGCTTGCCTCCTTCCTACTGACTATAAACCTAGGACTATGGAGAACCCCTCGGACCTGTCAGGTGCTTGTCTGCCCAGAGCCTGTTTTGTGGCTGTGGGGATTTGAACATGGGTCTCTGGGGTGGAAGTGCTGTGGCATTCTCCTAATAGGTTGGACTTGATGGACTTTATTCAACCTCAAATACTATGTAACTATATGTAACATTGCCTTTCAGCCACAAGGAGGACTCACCTTTGCACTGCAGATTTCTATTCAGCAGCTTTTCTCTGGACTCTCCTGCTTGCCAGCTGCAGTCACTCCACAATCATCTCAGTCTTTAAGATATAAGTCTTTACAGTATAAAACAATACTGTAATGTGCGCCTTCCTGTAATCCATGGTAGTTTCCTTTCTCTTTGCTGCTCTTCCTTTTAAATCCTCATCTCTTCTCTTGCTGGGGCAGAACTTCTGTTTTGCAGCAGACTGCCTTGTCTCAGGAATGGATACACAGTGTCTGTGTATACGTTTGTATAGGCTTGTAACATGAGCAAGCACTACAGGAAGAGGCACTCAGCTGCAAAGGGAAGTTCTCCCCAAGCATGAGAAGACATGAGGATTTAAAAGGAAGAGCAGCAAAGAGAAGGGAAACAACCATGGATTACAGTAAGGCGCACATTAGAGTATTGGTTTATGTTACACAATCTGAGGGTTTAATGTCACTTTAAATACTAAGCACTCCCTGTGCTCTGAGCCGGTTTATTTGGGTTTGTTCCTGTGTGTACTGCTGCTGGATTGAGCTCTGAATATTACTGAGACCTCAGCCTATTTCCTGACTACTCTTCTGCCTGCTGATTTTGTACTTCACTGCCCGTCTGTTGCTGACTTCGCTTGCCTGACACCGCCTAGCCTTATCCTCAGCCTCACTCCACTTCGGACTCTACCGTTCCCACAGGTACCTTACAGGACCGCTTGGGGTTACTTGGAACTATTATCGCAGATTTATGTGTGGAGTGGATATGTTACATATTTCCCCCGGCATTACGTCTAAGTCACCCCGTGCCCATTATCGGTACAGGGTGTGAATCCAGCAGCACTGCAGGGGGTTCATTCTGGACTTAGACTCTCATTGAACTTGTTAGTCTATTTGTCCATTTGTGTGATTGGGTTAACAATGGGATTAACTCTGACACTAGATGTAGCGGAGTTCATTAATATATGATAGACACTCAGGAGATAATCCCATCATATGTGTCTCCTCACTCCCTATTCTTTCATTAAGGTACCGGGGGGGGGGGTTAGGTCTGCATGCATTCTGTTAATGTTTGATTGTATTATGTTTTTAGCCTTACGGAACTGTATAAATACTGAGCTGGTTTACAATAAAGTTACTTCTTGTTTTTACTTCAACATTGGCGTTGTCTGATGTTTGGGGTAAATCTTATTGTTTTGGGAGTTTAGTCTTCTGTCCTAATATATTGGTTCCGTCCAATGTTTAGGCAGGTTTGGGTTGAGTACACTGGAATTCGGGTTCCAGAAGAGAGGAAGCTACATAGTGATGGAGGCACCCAGTCGGGGTGCCATGTGGTCCGTCACAGCGACCACCTCAGGGACTTACTTATGATACACCTGGTCATAGTACCGAAGAGCCTATAACTACAGTACGAAGATCACCCAAGGTGAATATTTTGTCTGCAGAAGTAAAAACAAACTCATGTCCAACACAGGCCATCAAAACACCTTGGTGGAGATTCCTTTTATCAATCAATATCACAAATTAGGTGTATCTGTACTTGGTTAAAAAATGTCTTGGTGGATGTTCCAAGGGCAATGTGTATTCACCCGTGTGTGTCTTTACCAATTTGCTATTACAAATTAACCTTTGGCGGGACCCAAAGGTCCGGGGGGGTGGGGGGGGGGAGAGAAAGGGTAGCCCCCTATATGAGTTGCTACAGAATCAGATATATGTCTGCTTATAAATAGTTAATTGCCGTTGTGCAGCCTGTGCTAAAGAGAGACGTGTGGGATTTGCAGTGCAGAGCTAGGGACAAGCTGTGCTGTGAGAAACTGGTTAGACTACGATTCCCAGAAGGCTGAGCTTCTGAGCAGGAGAGGTGGGCTGAGCGAGGTTCCGGAGCGCACTCAGTCCAGGAGAACCCAGCAGACTGTACAGAATCATTAACAAGCCAGTCAGAGCTCAGGGGAGGTGTGTGTGCAGGAGGCACATGGCCACAGACTTGGGTGCGTGTTGGACGCACATGTGGGGGAGGTTGGGAGAGGTCGAGAAGGTCGGTGACCTGAGGGACCTGTTGGACACTGCTGAGAGAGTCAGTGACCCACGAGGGAGAGCAGTGTGAGTATCACACATAGGTGTTGTAAGAGACTTGGAGATGAAGAAAGCTACTGAGCAAAACTGAGGACTGTATATGCTGAAGAAGCGGATTGTTTGAGAATGTTGGATCTTTTGTGAACAGTCCTTTATGTTGCTGCTGGAAGCTGTCTTGTGTACCAGGGGAGGTCTACTCTGTTGATGGAAAGAGACTTTTTGTGTTTGCCCTTAATAAACTGCGTATTACTTGCATTTCCTGACTGCAATCGAGTGTCCTTCTTACAGTGTATATGGCTGCTCTTTGTATATGTATACATGTATGTATGTATGTATGTATACATGTATGTATGTATGTATGTATGTATACATGTATGTATGTATGTATGTATATGTAATGAAATATCACACACAGAAACAGTAACCTGAACATCATACATAGCTACAGACCATGTGTGACTGTGTAAGGGGAGCAATATCTGCCACAGGCACCCTAACAACATATACCCAACATGGCAGATATAAGAAAAGGAGATTTTCATGTTTGGCCTAACCCTGAGGGACATGAAGATGAAAGGAACGACGTGGGTAAGAAAATATGAACATCTAGTATTTTATATTACAAACTACAAGCTGCAAAATGTAATACCGACAAATACTGAATCATATAGAGGCGGAGAATATGACAATGAGCCGATTTCTGGCTGAATCAGAGCTTCTGGATCATTGCATGGTTCTCTCTGCTGGCCCTTTTCTATAGCTACATGTCATACTCACCATCACTCTTCTCCATGACTTCCTTCTGACATGTATTCTGGACATTGACTGTACAGTTGACAATAAATTCTGGTGATGAGCAGTCATCTTGCTGGAATTCTTCACATTGGTAGCACTGGATCTGCAGAGCAAGCCCTACAAGAAAGAGACATCAGTCAGGTAGACTCAGGAGAAATATTCTAAGACCAGATATGCTTCTGATGTAGAAAAAAAGCTCCTAAAATGGTTTCTTATTAGCCGGATAATATGGTTGGAACATTAAAGTGAACATACAGAAACTATATGGTATGACTTCTTCAGTCTGCACAAGGCCCCGTTCTCCACCCAAGCAGATATACTTCGGGACCATTTTGACCTCCAATGTCCAGGTTTTATTATTCTATGTATGAGTGTTGTTTGCTGTTGAGTGCTGGTTGTTGATAGGTGGAATGTTGGTAGTGTGTAGAATAGTTTGTGAATAGAATCGGTTGCTGATGAGATGAACATTGGATATGTTAATGTTGGTTGTTGATGAGAAGAGTGTTGCTTGTGGTGCAGCTCTGTGGCTTGGGTTAGGTGGTAGTGATGATCAAACGTCTCTGGGTTTTGTTTGCTTGGACGTTCACCAAACCCAATCTGAGCTGGTAATAATTGCTAGGACACAGGCAAGAGCTGCTAGGACATAGGCAAGAGCTGCATAACAACCAATAACGCTGTGGGTCAGCTTTTTATTAGCCATTAATGATGTTGTGTGACCTGCAGAGTGTCACTGATTGCTAGGACACTAGTGGCTAGGCCTCACAACATCAATGGTTTCTATGATGCAGCCCAGCACACCATCACAAACAATGACCCTTTGGGGCTACCAGCATCTTAGCAATGCTGTGCGGCTCAGCCACCGGTCAACCTATGACGCTGTACAGAATGGCACCAGGTATAGAGGACTACAAATCCCAGCAATACATTATACAGCAATGCAGAATACCACTAGCTATAGAGGACTACAAATCCCAGCAATACATTATGATTATTATTATACAGGATTTGTGCAACTGTAACGCCTGTCTTTTGGATTGGGGTTGTGGATCGCAACTGCGAAGGCTTCTCAGGCACGAATCCCTGGTTTCACTCCCAAATTTGACGGGGAGTTAGGGTTCTAACATCACAGCCCAGAAATAATATAAAATAAGGTTTGATGAGGGTTATTGCTTCATAAACCTGATCCCTCACAGTAATATCAAAGTAAGCAGAAATTGAGTAAGGATGTCACAGTACTCCGGTATGCAATTCAAGAGTCAATGCTGTGTTCCCAAGTATAGTAACTGTAGGCAGGAGATGGTATTGGCAATAGGATATGCAGCCTGTATTGTATGGTGGAGGTGCAGCATGCACAACTACTTGCGGTTATTTGGAGAGGCGTGGAGCTGGGGGTCCTGTGGTATCTGTATCCAAGATGTGCTAGCTGGCAGCAAAGGTTCAGACAGCCGAGGGGTCCCAGGAGACAGCAGGCGTTCAGTCCTCAATAGTCGAACACCATACTGTCTCACTGGGCCGTTTTTATAGGGCTAAGACGCTGGGGGAGGAGCCGCCGATCGGAGCCGCGCACTTCCGCGTTCCACGGTGGAACGCATCCGGCCCCCGAACCCGGAAGCGGATGCTTGCGCTACACCGTGGGACGCAGGAGGCCGGGTCCGAGAAGCGGCGGAATCCCGCAACCCCCGATCCCCTGCTGAGGTCAGACGGCGGTTGCCGTTACAGCAACGCTTTACAATATATTTATACAGCAATGCGGAATAATATGAAGCTACATACTCTGTTGTTCCAGAGTGGCAGCCTGATGTCTTCAGGGTCTCAGGTGGGCTATGCTGGCTCTCAGGAGGGCTGTGCTGGGTCTCAGTTGGGCTGTGCTGTGTCTCAGGTGGGCTATGCGGGCTCTAAGTTGGGCTGTGTGGAGTCCCTGGTGGGCTGTACAGGGTCCCAGGTGGGCTGTTCGGGCTCTAAGGAGAGCTGTGCGGGGTCTCGGGAGGGCTATGCAGGCTCTCAGATAGGCCATGCGGGGCCTCAGGAGGTCTGTGTGGGCTCTCAGGAGGGCTGTGGAGGTTCTCAGGAGGGTTGTGCATGTTCTCAGGAGGGCTGTGTAGTCTCTTAGGTGTGCTGTGTGGGGCGTCAGGAGGCTGGGTGGGGTCTCAGGTGGGCTGTGAATGGTCTCAGGTGGCCTGTGCAGGGTCTCAGGTGGGCTGTGCGGACTCTAAGGTGGGTTGTGCGGGGTCTTATGATGGGATCAGTTGGGCTGTGCGGACTCAATGATTCCTCACAAACTAACCCTAACCCTAAGTGTGACTTTAAAAACTGAGACTCAGCGCTGTATTGGAACCAACACTCATTTTCTCAGTTTAGAGATAGTGATGAGCCGAAAACCCCCGAATTCTGTTAAACTTAACCCTAACCCTACAACATGGAAAAAGTTCAAACTCAATGAAAGTCTATGGGACCAGAACTCGTAAAAGCAAATGTCCCCATTTTGGAGGCTTATATACAAGTTATTGGCCATAAAAGGTGTATGGGGGTCCGTGTACTGCCCTGGGGGACATGTATGGGGGTCTGGGTACTGCCCTGGGGGACATGTATGGGGGTCCGGGTACTGCCCTGGGGGACATGTATGGGGATCCGGGTACTGCCCTGGGGGACATGTATGGGGATCCGGGTACTGCCCTGGGGGACATGTATGGGGATCCGGGTACTGCCCTGGGGGACATGTATGGGGATCCGGGTACTGCCCTGGGGGACATGTATGGGGATCCGGGTACTGCCCTGGGGGACATGTATGGGGATCCGGGTACTGCCCTGGGGGACATGTATGGGGATCCGGGTACTGCCCTGGGGGACATGTATGGGGATCCGGGTACTGCCCTGGGGGACATGTATGGGGATCCGGGTACTGCCCTGGGGGACATGTATGGGGATCCGGGTACTGCCCTGGGGGACATGTATGGGGATCCGGGTACTGCCCTGGGGGACATGTATGGGGATCCGGGTACTGCCCTGGGGGACATGTATGGGGATCCGGGTACTGCCCTGGGGGACATGTATGGGGATCCGGGTACTGCCCTGGGGGACATGTATGGGGATCCGGGTACTGCCCTGGGGGACATGTATGGGGATCCGGGTACTGCCCTGGGGGACATGTATGGGGATCCGGGTACTGCCCTGGGGGACATGTATGGGGATCCGGGTACTGCCCTGGGGGACATGTATGGGGATCCGGGTACTGCCCTGGGGGACATGTATGGGGATCCGGGTACTGCCCTGGGGGACATGTATGGGGATCCGGGTACTGCCCTGGGGGACATGTATGGGGATCCGGGTACTGCCCTGGGGGACATGTATGGGGATCCGGGTACTGCCCTGGGGGACATGTATGGGGATCCGGGTACTGCCCTGGGGGACATGTATGGGGATCCGGGTACTGCCCTGGGGGACATGTATGGGGATCCGGGTACTGCCCTGGGGGACATGTATGGGGATCCGGGTACTGCCCTGGGGGACATGTATGGGGATCCGGGTACTGCCCTGGGGGACATGTATGGGGATCCGGGTACTGCCCTGGGGGACATGTATGGGGGTCCGGGTACTGGAGCAGTGATTGTAACATTGCTTAAAGTGAAACAATAAAAATGAAAAATCCCTTTAAATATGGTGCCTGGGGGGTTATATTTCTATAATCTGCCCACTTAGGGAAATGAAAACTAAAATGTGTTCTTGTGTGTACTAAAGCGAGATCTCATTCTGCTAGAGCAGGGGTGCCCATAAGGTCGATCGCGATCTACAAGTCGTTAGCGTAGCGATCATTGGTAGATCGCGATGTCCTCTCCTCCCGCCGTTGGGGCTTCTCTGGATCCCCGCTGCTCTCCCCATCTGTATGCAGCAGGTAACCGAGAAGAAGTGAAGGAACAGCTGGGGAGGGGGGGGGGACAGAGGAGGGAGCCGCTGTCACAGATCTAAGGCCGAAGCGGTGAGAAGAGAGAGAGAGACGCTCGGCCAGGTTCTGACAGCCGGCGCCTATCTCTCCCCTCACTGCTTGGTCTTAGTTCTGTGACAGCGGCTCTGCCCCCAACCCCTCCCCCCGCTGAAGTGCTTTATTCACTTCTTCTCAAATCGCACGTTGCCTCTGCCCGGGAGGGCAGGGGGGACCCAGAGGAGAAGCTGAGCCCCCCGTGTGCGTGGCCGAGCGGCAGAGGATCGGGTACATATCAATGATATGTTCCGATCCTCGGTGTAGGACAAACACTGGAGCGATCGGCTGATCCCTCCGGTGTTTGTAAATAACTGGGGACACATAGTACTATGTGTCCCCAGTTATGAATGAACATCACTTCCTGTTCATGCATGAGTTTCTCAATGGGGAGAACCACTCTGTACAGAGGCTCCTCCCCATTCAGAAACTGGATGATGGTTAAATATTTTCTGAAGGAATGGGGAGGAGCCTCTGTACTCTCCATTCATTTAGAACCGAGGCTGCAGAAAAAGAGATTGAGGATTCTGTGTGAGGACTTTGCGTCCTCAATTTCTTTTTTCTATTTTAAAAGGGAAATATCAGGAGGCTGTTTAACCCTAACCCCTAAAATTTCCCCGAAGCCCCCCAAGAGTAAAAAAAAATATTAAAATTAAATAAAAAATAGTAAAAACAAAACAAAAATCCTGGAGGCGGGGCGCTGGATGACATCACACGCTTGTTGGGGGGGCACGTTTTTTCTAGCCTCGGGCGCAAAAGGAGCTGGCAACGGCTATGCTCCCACGGTGCTTGTGTGGCTGCCGGCTGAATGTGTCAGACGCTACAGATGGAAAGGGGCGGGACACCTCTCCCCATGTGCAACGTTGGCCACACGAGCACCACAGGACAGGACGCCGGGGCCTCTAGGACGCACTGGAATGTAAGTCGGCCGACTCCCTGCGTTCATGTGGGCGCCACTGTGCTAGAGAGTGATGTCTCATACTTCCAGTGTCTGAATGCTCGGCGTATGCTTGCTGGTAATCTCTATGACTTTGTATCCTGTGGCTGCTGATTGCATACAGATTAGTGTCAGTATATGGAAGCCATCGTATTTACCAGACAGGGATCGGTGTGTGTGGTTGCCTAGCACCCTAGTCAGCTGGCAGAGTTCAGGTGGTGGGATCTATCCTAAATTGTGTATCTGGTGTATTTGGTTGGTGGGAAAGGTTAAATAGAATAGATTGGGGAAACAGAGGTGTGTGGGAATCACTTCGCTGCTCCCCAACCCAGAGGCTGCACCAGATTGTATGCCAGATTGTATCTGCGTGTGTCCAGCCAGCTAGTTTTGGGTAAATTTCCCTATGTTGGTGTTTGGCAGTATTGCAGGATGTGATCATGGTTTCACAGCCTTGTCTAACCTACTGGAAGAAAACTCTCTGCTGACTCCTCCTCCACCAAACAAGGATAGTAAGTCGCAGTGGGTGTGGTCATTGACATTTGGTGGCAGCGGTGGGATATACCGGTGTCTGTTTACGGCTGTTACCTTAGGGTTAGGGTTCACATAGAGATCAGTGTGCTGGACAAACAACAGACAGTGATACCTTGTCTATGGCTCAGCCTCCCTCAGCCTCTACCCTCTGTACCCCTGTTTATGACAATATGGGTTCATAGCAATCTGTCTGTGACTAGCAAGGAGGCCATGTGCTTTTTCTCCATCAGATGCTACGTATGGCTGCTATAGTTTGGTACTTGGCTGAGAAAACCAGTCCTTGTCTGGTAAGCTGTGGTGGGCATGGCTGCTTTGCTTCTTACTCTGACCTCCAGCACAGACAGATCCTCAAACTGACTCGGCCTTACACCTGCTTGCCTGCATATGAAAAGGTGAGACAGCCGTTCTGGGGCAATGGAATGAATGATGATGAGTGTAGAACAGAGAGCCAACAAGCACCATCCCCAATGTGGTTGTCTGAAGGCACCGGGAATCCAACTTCTGTAATCCTGAAGACATTTGTCCTCAGATCTAATGAGAGCCAATCACCTCCATCTAATCATCATGGGAGGTGGCAGAAGATTGCCCAGGAACATGCTGGGTGGTGGGTCCTAGTCCAATCATAATGCTGCCAATGGGACCAGCTCATCAGAAATGAGGAAGATACTCGAATAGCTCCATGACCCGGATATACGAGATCCTTCAGTGACAGTTAGCAGGCACTGCTGGAGCTCATTGCTGTCATCACATTTCTGCCACGCCCCCAGTTATATAGAGAGGAAGGACACATCCCTTTCCAGTAATACATGGACCCCAAAAATGATTGGTAATCCTACAACATATAGAGGCCAAATGAAGGTTCCATGAGATAATAATACAATTATAAACCAGATAATATTATAATCAATCATTGTAAATAATAAGATGAAAGAGAGAGGACCATATACACCACCCACCAGATTACAGGTCTTCATTATACACCACCCACCAGATTACAGGTCTTCATTATACACCACCCACCAGATTACAGGTCTTCTATATACATCACCCACCAGATTACAGGTCTTCTATATACATCACCCACCAGATTACAGGTCTTCTATATACACCACCCACCACACTACAGGTCTGCATTATACACCACCCACCAGACTACAGGTCTTCTATATACATCACCCACCACACTACAGATCTTCTATATACACCACCCACCACACTACAGGTCTTCTATATACATCACCCACCACACTACAGGTCTTCTATATACATCACCCACCAGACTACAGGTCTTCTATATACATCACCCACCAGACTACAGGTCTTCTATATACATCACCCACCAGACTACAGGTCTTCTATATACATCACCCACCAGACTACAGGTCTTCTATATACATCACCCACCAGACTACAGGTCTTCTATATACATCACCCACCACACTACAGATCTTCTATATACACCACCCACCACACTACAGGTCTTCTATATACATCACCCACCACACTACAGGTCTTCTATATACACCACCCACCAGATTACAGGTCTGCATTATACACCACCCACCAGACTACAGATCTTCTATATACATAACCCACCAGACTACAAGTCTTCTATATACATGATGGTGAAGGTGGAGGTAGGGTAACAGTGATGGTGAAGGTGGAGGTAGGGTAACAGTGATGGTGAAGGTGGAGGTAGGGTAACAGTGACAGTGATGGTGAAGGTGGGGTGACAGTGATGGTAAAGGTGGGGTGACAGTGATGGTGAAGGTGGAGGTAGGGTGACAGTGATGGTGAAGGTAGGGTGACAGTGATGGTGAAGGTAGGGTGACAGTGATGGTGAAGGTAGGGTGACAGTGATGGTGAAGGTAGAGGTAGGGTGACAGTGATGGTGAAGGTAGAGGTAGGGTGACAGTGATGGTGAAGGTGGAGGTAGGGTGATAGTGATAGTATTGAGCAGATAAAATTAGTAAGGGATGAGAAGGGTGACAAGAATAATAGAGGTAAGGTGACAGTAGCGGTGGTATTAAGGAAGGCAGCGATGGTGGAGGTTGGGTGAAAGAAGTGGTAGTAGTACTAAGGAAGGCAGCGATGGTGGAGGTTGGGTGACAGAAGTGGTAGTAGTACTAAGGAATGCAGCGATAGTGGAGGTTGGGTGACAGAAGTGGTAGTAGTACTAAGGAAGGCAGCGATGGTGGAGGTTGGGTGACAGAAGTGGTAGTAGTACTAAGAAAGGCAGCGATGGTGGAGGTTGGGTAACAGAAGAGGTAGTAGTACTAAGGAAGGCAGCGATGGTGGAGGAATGGTGACAGAAGTGGTAGTAGTACTAAAGAAGGCAGCGATGGTGGAGGTTGGGTGACAGAAGAGGTAGTAGTACTAAGGAAGGCAGCGATGGTGGAGGTTGGGTGACAGAAGTGGTAGTAGTACTAAGAAAGGCAGCGATGGTGGAGGTTGGGT
>NW_017309669.1:5586-7772 GCF_000935625.1 Nanorana parkeri | reverse complement strand
ATTACAGGTCTGCATTATACACCACCCACCAGACTACAGGTCTTCATTATACACCACCCACCAGACTACAGGTCTTCTATATACATCACCCACCAGATTACAGGTCTTCTATATACATCACCCACCAGATTACAGGTCTTCTATATACATCACCCACCAGATTACAGGTCTTCTATATACACCACCCACCACACTACAGGTCTGCATTATACACCACCCACCAGACTACAGGTCTTCATTATACACCACCCACCAGACTACAGGTCTTCTATATACATCACCCACCACACTACAGGTCTTCTATATACACCACCCACCAGACTACAGGTCTTCTATATACATCACCCACCAGACTACAGGTCTTCTATATACATCACCCACCAGACTACAGGTCTTCTATATACATCACCCACCAGACTACAGGTCTTCTATATACATCACCCACCAGACTACAGGTCTTCTATATACATCACCCACCAGACTACAGGTCTTCTATATACATCACCCACCAGACTACAGGTCTTCTATATACATCACCCACCACACTACAGGTCTTCTATATACACCACCCACCAGATTACAGGTCTGCATTATACACCACCCACCAGACTACAGATCTTCTATATACATAACCCACCAGACTACAAGTCTTCTATATACATGATGGTGAAGGTGGAGGTAGGGTAACAGTGATGGTGAAGGTGGAGGTAGGGTAACAGTGATGGTGAAGGTGGAGGTAGGGTAACAGTGACAGTGATGGTGAAGGTGGGGTGACAGTGATGGTAAAGGTGGGGTGACAGTGATGGTGAAGGTGGAGGTAGGGTGACAGTGATGGTGAAGGTAGGGTGACAGTGATGGTGAAGGTAGGGTGACAGTGATGGTGAAGGTAGAGGTAGGGTGACAGTGATGGTGAAGGTAGAGGTAGGGTGACAGTGATGGTGAAGGTGGAGGTAGGGTGATAGTGATAGTATTGAGCAGATAAAATTAGTAAGGGATGAGAAGGGTGACAAGAATAATAGAGGTAAGGTGACAGTAGCGGTGGTATTAAGGAAGGCAGCGATGGTGGAGGTTGGGTGAAAGAAGTGGTAGTAGTACTAAGGAAGGCAGCGATGGTGGAGGTTGGGTGACAGAAGTGGTAGTAGTACTAAGGAATGCAGCGATAGTGGAGGTTGGGTGACAGAAGTGGTAGTAGTACTAAGGAAGGCAGCGATGGTGGAGGTTGGGTGACAGAAGTGGTAGTAGTACTAAGGAAGGCAGCGATGGTGGAGGTTGGGTGACAGAAGTGGTAGTAGTACTAAGGAAGGCAGCGATGGTGGAGGTTGGGTGACAGCAGTGGTAGTAGTACTAAGGAATGCAGCGATAGTGGAGGTTGGGTGACAGAAGTGGTAGTAGTACTAAGGAAGGCAGCGATGGTGGAGGTTGGGTGACAGAAGTGGTAGTAGTACTAAGGAAGGCAGCGATGGTGGAGGTTGGGTGACAGCAGTGGTAGTAGTACTAAGAAAGGCAGCGATAGTGGAGGTTGGGTGACAGAAGTGGTAGTAGTACTAAGGAATGCAGCGATAGTGGAGGTTGGGTGACAGCAGTGGTAGTAGTACTAGCTGGTTCTAGGGGTGACGTAAGGCACGAGCAAGCCGCTGAGCTATTTAGGCCACCAGAGAAAAAGGCAGAATATGATACATGAGGACTGACCATTATATCCCATTATAAACAGAGCGCCATTAGAAGGCTACGCGGTGATTCCTCTCATGGTTTCGGCTGTCTGTCACCATTACAGCATTGCTCCTAATAGAGGGGTCAGTGCCGATTAGCAGACAACAAAGAGCCAAAGGAAATTGTGACGGGAAGCAAAGAAGAAAATGACATGAAAGGCACAAAGTGACCAATAATCACAGCTGCCCATCGTTTCTTTTGATCCCGTCCCTTCTCTGTGCCCCGGACCATTCACTGCAAAAGTACTAATGGAATCCTAATAACAGTCTGCAGCTCCCACTGAGGAGAAAGACAGAGACACCACAGGGGCCACACACGCCGCTAAAAGACCGACAGAGAGAGCGAATTGAGTGCCGGGCACAGTGGCCAAAGAACAATGTGAGCACCAGGAGGGCTTTGGGGTACAGACTGCAATACAAAGACTGATACAGAGAGATTATGAGAGAGAGAGAGAGAGAGAGGGGGGAGAGAGAGGG
>NW_017309669.1:2332-5221 GCF_000935625.1 Nanorana parkeri | reverse complement strand
GAGAGAATAGAGAGAGGAGAGAGGGAGAGAGTGGGGGGGAGAGAGGGGGAGAGAGGAGAGAGAGGGGGAGAGGGAGAGAGAGAGAAGGGGGAGACCACTAGAGAGAAGATATGAGATTATGTAGAGGCAAGAAGTACACTAGGGGCAGATGCATAGTGACGGGTACGATGTGCTAGATGCGTCTATGGAAGACAGGGAAATACATTTTGGAAAGAAAGGGTCAGAAATGGGGCATATCGGAGTATCGTAGTATCAGAGATTGCTGGAAGAATGCCCAGAGTGGAGCGCAGCGAGGAGAAGGCTGGAGGAGGTCGGAGCAGCGAGGAGAAGGCTGGAGGAGGTCGGAGCAGCGAGGAGAAGGCTGGAGGAGGTCGGAGCAGCGAGGAGAAGGCTGGAGGAGGTCGGAGCAGCGAGGAGAAGGCTGGAGGAGGCCGGAGCTGCGGGAGGATGAACTTAGTGTTTTCTATGCTGGCGGCAGAGACTACGACTGGAATGAGAGAGGGGGAAATAACTGACACCCGAGGACACACAAGTGGAGAACGCAGAGAGAGAAGGAGATAGAGGGAGGGAAATATTGGGGTCCTGGGAATAAAAGGGGTTTTATTACAAAGAAAGTAATAGGGGTGCAGAGATGGGAAGATAGAAAAAGAGAGCTAGGGAAAAACAGAAACAATATGGGGGGGCAGAGAGAGGTGATATGGGGGGACAGAGATAAGTGATATGGGGGGGACAGAGATAAGTGATATGGGGGGGACAGAGATAAGTGATATGGGGGGGACAGAGATAAGTGATATGGGGGGGACAGAGATAAGTGATATGGGGGGGACAGAGATAAGTGATATGGGGGGGACAGAGATAAGTGATATGGGGGGGACAGAGATAAGTGATATGGGGGGGACAGAGATAAGTGATATGGGGGGGACAGAGATAAGTGATATGGGGGGGACAGAGATAAGTGATATGGGGGGGACAGAGATAAGTGATATGGGGGGGACAGAGATAAGTGATATGGGGGGGACAGAGATAAGTGATATGGGGGGGACAGAGATAAGTGATATGGGGGGGACAGAGATAAGTGATATGGGGGGGACAGAGATAAGTGATATGGGGGGGACAGAGATAAGTGATATGGGGGGGACAGAGATAAGTGATATGGGGGGGACAGAGATAAGTGATATGGGGGGGACAGAGATAAGTGATATGGGGGGGACAGAGATAAGTGATATGGGGGGGACAGAGATAAGTGATATGGGGGGGACAGAGATAAGTGATATGGGGGGGACAGAGATAAGTGATATGGGGGGGACAGAGATAAGTGATATGGGGGGGACAGAGATAAGTGATATGGGGGGGACAGAGATAAGTGATATGGGGGGGACAGAGATAAGTGATATGGGGGGGACAGAGATAAGTGATATGGGGGGGACAGAGATAAGTGATATGGGGGGGACAGAGATAAGTGATATGGGGGGGACAGAGATAAGTGATATGGGGGGGACAGAGATAAGTGATATGGGGGGGACAGAGATAAGTGATATGGGGGGGACAGAGATAAGTGATATGGGGGGGACAGAGATAAGTGATATGGGGGGGACAGAGATAAGTGATATGGGGGGGACAGAGATAAGTGATATGGGGGGGACAGAGATAAGTGATATGGGGGGACAGAGATAGGTGATATGGGGGGACAGAGAAAGGTGATATAGGGGGACAGAGAGAGGTCATATGGGGGTACAGAGAAAGTTGATATGGGGGGACAGAGATAGAGAATACATTGATGTACAGAGGAGGAAGAGAGGGTACAGAGTAATAAGGAATGAGGGTACGGATAGAGGAGATATGGAGGTACACAGAGAAGGAATGGGGTACAAAGGAGAAATTTGAGGACAGAAAAGAGAGATAGGGGTACACCAGGAAGATGGGGTTATGAAAAAGAGACACAGAGGTACAGAGGGAGAAAAGATGGGGGTACAAGTAAAGGAGAGATGGGGTGTAGAGAGACCAAAGTACAAAGAAAGGAGAAATGGGAATTAAGATGGAGTACAGAGAGACAAAACATGATAGAGAAAAGTTGGGGTACAGAAGGAGAGGATCTGGGGGAAAAGGAAATATGGGGATACAGAGTGAAACGAGTTTAGGTACAGGGAGGGAGGAGAGATTGGGGTACAGGGAGGGAGGAGAGATTGGGGTACAGGGAGGGAGGAGAGCTTGGGGTACAGGGAGGGAGGAGAGATTGGGGTACAGGGAGGGAGGAGAGCTTGGGGTACAGGGATGGAGGAGAGCTTGGGGTACAGAGAAGAGATGGGAAATAGGGAAGAAGTACAAGGGAAGGAGATTGGATAACATTAGGTGATGTGAAAAACTAGATCGGCAGACATGTGAGAAATGGGGGTACAGTGAAAAAAAAAGAGATAAAGCCATGGAGAGAGAAAGGGGTGCGTGCAGAAAAATGATGGGGTACACGGGATAGATGGAGGTACCCAGACATAAGGATGGGGCACAGAGAGGAGAAATGGGGTATGGAATGAGGAGGAATCCAGAGGAGATGGGGAGAGAGGTGTCAGAGCACAAATTGGGTCCCAGTCATTTGGGGCTTCGTAGCTATTTGCCGCCCGGGGAGTTTGGTGTAACAGCAGAGCTGATCGGGCTAGTAGTCGGGTGCTGATGGGGGCAATAGTCTGGTGGCGGGTCAGTAGTCGGGAGCTAATGGGGGTTGATAATGGACCTACCTGCCCCTAGGAGCCCCCAGCAGCAACACGCCGCACACATCAGCTGTATCCACATGGTGTGTCCGGGGCTGGAAGAGATCCCGGGGGGTCTCCGCTCCTCTCCGCCGCTCTGAGCATCTCCGGCTCCAACATCAGCACCATCCACAACCCCGCCCACCGG
>NW_017309669.1:0-2024 GCF_000935625.1 Nanorana parkeri | reverse complement strand
TACCCCTCCATACCTCATACCCCCTTCATACCTCCTCAATACCTCATACCCCCTCCATACCTCATTCCCACCTCATACCTCCATACCTTATACCCCTCAATACCTTATACCCCTCCATACCTCATACCTCCTCCATGCCTCATATCTCCTCCATGCCTCATACCCCCTCCCTGCCTCATACCCCCCCCACCCCTCACCCTCCCCTCCATGCCTCATACCCCCTCCATGCCTCATACCTCCATACGTTATACCTCCTCCATACCGCCTCATGCCTCCTCCATACCACCTCCATGCCTCATACCTCAATACCTTATACCCCCTCCATATCTCATACCTCCTCCATACCTCCCCCCTCCATACCTCATACCCCCTTCATACCTCCTCCATGCCTCATACCCCCTCCATGCCTCATACCTCCATACGTTATACCTCCTCCATACCTCATACCCCCTCCATGCCTCATACTACCTCCATACCTCATACCCCCTCCATGCCTCATACCTCCATATGTTATACCTCCTCCATACCGCCTCATGCCTCCTCCATACCACCTCCATGCCTCATACCTCCTCCATGCTTCATACCTCAATACCATATACCCCCTCCATATCTCATACCTCCTCCATGCCTCATACCCCTCCGCCTCATACCTCCTCCATACCTTACCCCCTCCATACCTCATACCCCTTCATACCTTCTACATACCTCATACCCCCTCCATACCTCATTCCCTCTTCATACCTTATAACCCCTCCATACCTTATACCTTCTCCATACCTCATACCTCCTCCATACCTTATACCCCCTCCATACCTCATATCTCCTACATATATCATATCCCCACCACCCCTCTACAAACCTCATACCCCTCCATGCCTCATACCTCCTCCATACCTCATACCCCTCCATACCTCATTCCCTCTCCATACCTCATACCCCCTCAATGCCTCATACCTCCTCCATACCTCATTCCCTCTCCATACCCCATACCCCCTCCATACCTCATACACCCTCCATACCTCATACACCCTCCATACCTCATACCCCTCCATACCTCATACCGCTTCCATGCCTCATACCTCCTACCCCTCCATACCTCATACCTCCTCCATACCTCATACCTCCTCCATACCTCATTCCCTCTCCATACCTCCTCCATACCCCCTCCATACCTCATACACCCTCCATACCTCATACCCCTCCATACCTCATACCGCTTCCATGCCTCATACCGCCTCCATACCTCCTACCCCTCCATACCTCATACCCCCTCCATACCTCATACCCCCTCCATACCTCCTCCATACCTCATACCCCCTCCATACCTCCTCCATAACTCATTCCCTCTCTATACCTCATATCTCCTCCCTACCTCATACCTCCTCCCTACCTCATACCCCCTCCCTACCTCATACACCCTCCATACCTCATACCCCTCCATACCTCACACCGCCTCCATGCCTCATACCCCCTCCATACCTCCTACCCCTCCATACCTCATACCTCCTCCATGCCTCATACCTCCTACCCCTCCATGCCTCATACCCCCTCCATACCTTATACCTCCTCCATACCCCCTCCATGCCTCATACCCCCTCCATACCTCATACCCCCTCCATACCTTATACCTTAGGGTTACTCGGTGTATGCCCTGTATATGCTCTGTGTGTGCTCGGTGTATGAAGTACAGAGGTCAGGGTGTGACGCACATTACAGATGTCAGGGTGTGATGTACAGTACAGAGGTCAGGGTGTGACATACAGAGGTCAGGGTGTGATGCACAGTACAGAGGTCAGGGTGTGATGCACAGTACAGAGGTCAGGGTGTGATGCACAGTACAGAGGTCAGGGTGTGATGCACAGTACAGAGGTCAGAGTGTGATGTACAGTAGAGAGGTCAGGGTGTGACATACAGAGGTCAGGGTGTGATGCACAGTACAGAGGTCAGGGTGTGACGCACAGTACAGAGGTCAGGGTGTAAAAAACAGTACAGAGGTCAGGGTGTGATGCACAGTACAGAGGTCA